>NC_134397.1:129730455-129830921 GCF_050003625.1 Haematobia irritans
GCCTAGCTACCTGCAAGCTCATGCTGCGTGAGAAGGCTGTTATGATGGCAAATGTTCGATGGGAGAATTGTAAGGGTTGTAACGACACCAAGCAAATATGGCCCCATTTCAACTTAAACCGCACACTAGATATGCTAATGTTCTCGAGACGTCAGATATCACTCCTGATATCTGCTATAACGGGTCGCTGCCTGATAGGAGATTTTGCAAAAACTATTGGCGCGAAGTATAATGACTATTGTATGAGCTGTCATGATGCGGAGGAAAAAGAATCAATTAAACACCTCTTGTGTGAGTGTCCTGCATTTTGTGTAAAGCGCAAGCAACTTTTAGGAGCATATAGCTTCAGATTACTGGCGGATCTGGAAAACGTTAACTTAAGCAGTCTGCTAATATTTTTGGAACAATCTGGTTGGTTCAACAAAGAAAAATAATCAAGAAGGTTCAGCGGTTAAAACTAGAAGTGCCCATATGTAATAGGTACTTTTAGTTAATGTGGTATCACAATGGACTGAATAGTCTAAGTGAGCCTGAATCTTAATCGGGCTGCCACTTTAACCTAACCTAACCTAACCTAGTTTATTCTTCCTATAAAACAGTTTACTTTTTTTCGGTGTACCCTCCACCATGGATTGCGTAGAAACTTCTACGAAAGACTGTCATCCACAATGTAATTATTGGATTGTGGTAATACTTACCGATGGCAAGGTATCTTAAAACTTCTTAACATCTTTTTCTAAATTGTGAGTTAGTCCATACGTAGTATATATTAGATAAAAAAGTTATGTATAGGGAAGTCTACAAATAATTACGAATCGATATGGACTTTTGCACGGTACTTAGAGAGCCAGAATTGAAATATGGGGGTCGCTTATATGGGTCCTATATACAATTATGAACCAATTTTTGTGTGATTGGACTGAAGGCTATATATAACTATAGACCGATATGGACCTAGTTAGGCATGGTTGTTAACGGCCATATACGAGTACTAGCACAATGTACCAAATTTCAACTGACTCGGATGAAATTTGTTCCTCCAAGGGGCTCCGATTTCGACCAATTTTTGTATGGTTATTAGAGACCATATATTAACATCATGTACCACATTTCAACTGAATCAGATGAATTTTGCTCTTATAAGAGGCTCCGGAGGTAAAATCCGGGGATCGGTTTATATGGGGGCTATGTATAATTATGAACCGATGCGGACCATTTTTTGCATGGTCATTAAAGACCATATACTAACACCATGTAACAAATTTCAGCCGGATCGGATGAATTTTTGTTTCTCTTAGAAGATCTGCAAGCCAAATCTGGGGGGTACGTTTAAATGAGGGCTATACGTAAAAGTGGACCGATATGGCCCATTTGCAATACCATCCGACCTCAATAACAACTACTTGTGCCAAGTTTCAAGTTGATAGCTTGTTTCGTTCGGAAGTTAGCGTGATTTCAACAGACGGGCGGACGGACGTGCTTAGATCGACTCAGAATTTCACCACGACCCGGAATATATATACTTTATGGGTTAGTAGAACAATATTTCGATGTGTTACAAACGGAATGACAAAGTTAATATCCTATGGTGGAGGGTATAAAAAATTAGTTATGACTAATAAATTTTGTTGAATTTTTTGAAAAATTTTTACTTATTTTTATGACATCGTCGTGATGCCAGCGTTTGTAATACTGTTTAGTTAAAGTTTTCTACAAATATTCAAAATTTTCTAAAATTAACCAAATATTTTCTTCCTGGTTGGTTCACTGTTTTTTCAGTGTAGATCGAAAACCTTTGTTATTAATACCTTCCCCATTTAATATCATAATTTATTATGATATTAAATTGTGATGGGGTACACAGAAAAAAATTTCCGTAGTTAAACTAACGCTAAATTTAACTTATTTTTATTGGAAAAAAATTATTTGCTTGTAGTTAAATTTTATTATTTCTATCAAAATTTTCCACGGCTTAATGAAATCTTACGTTATTTAAGTATGTCTCAAAAATTGTATGAACTAAATGTGAGTATAAAGTTCAATGACCGTACACATAAATTCAATATGAACTAAAACAAATGAAAATTTTCGTACGATTCCCAAAAATAGTAAGAATGAACTACTGTATGGTTAAAATGATCATGATTTGGCGCCAATGAT
Organism: Haematobia irritans; assembly: GCF_050003625.1. NCBI lineage: Eukaryota > Metazoa > Arthropoda > Insecta > Diptera > Muscidae > Haematobia > Haematobia irritans. The sequence continues at coordinate 129,732,616 of NC_134397.1, forward strand.
TTTCTTCTTTACTTTTAGTTAATTTTTTTCTTCTATGAGATAATGTAATTTCGTGAACTGCAGTTAAAAAGTACAACAGGGCATTACAATTTCCTGGTTTTAGCAACACTTTGTGGAAATCTCAAAATTTGGAGTAAAATTTAGTTCAATTTTCGTGCGTGGTAGTTCATTCTTCCTATAAAACAGTTCACTTTTTTTGCGGTGTATAATAAGTTAGTCTTTCCGTTTGTAACATATCGAAATATCGACTTCCGACTGTATAAAGTATATATATTCTTGATCAGGGAGAAATTCTAAGAATATATAAGCATGTCCGTCTGTCTGTTGTAATCACGCTACAGCTTTCAATAGTGGGGCTATCACCCTTCAATTTGGCACAGATTCGTTTTTTATTTGCAGGCAGGATCAAGTTCTAAGATAGGCTATATCGGTCCAAGTTTTGATATAGCCCCCATATAAACCGATCCTCGATTTGGGGTCTTGGGCTTCTAGAAAGTGTATTTTCTATCCGATTTGCCCGAAAGTGGGCAAACACAAATAGGTGCGCCGAAAATGGTGCCTATCGGTCCATGTTTTGGTATAGCCCCATATAGACCGATCCCCCGATTTTACTTTTTGGACGTATAGAAACTGTATTTTCTATCCGATGTGCCTGAAAGTGAAAATCTAGAGGTATATTAGGACCACAAATAGGTGTGTCAAAAATGGTCTATAGTTATGTATAGCTCCAATTTATACCGATCTCCCCATTTTACTAAAAACCGTATTTTCAATCCAATTTACCTGAAATTTAAAATCTAGAGATATTTGAGGACCCCACATAGGTGTGCCGCAAATGGTGTCTATTGGTCCATGTTTTCGTATACACGCAGAGAAGAAACATGATTGTCACAATCATATTGGAAGAGCAAAATAATATGATAGGAGCTATTTTTGCGGCGACCATGTAACATTTTAACCTGCAACCATGTTGGCTCAGTGAACATGGTTCTAAGAAAAATATAATTGTCCTCATCTAAAATGTTATTATATTGATAAAAAGAATTTTGTTTGAATGAAAATACAATGGTCACGATTTAAAATGTTGTGGTATTCATTAAAAATGTTTTTCTCCTAGTTAAAAGAACATGGTCAAAACCTAAAATGTTTTGATCTTTATGAAAAAACTTTTTTCATCGTCGAAAAAAGGACGCCACTTGAGAATAGAAAACACAAAATTAACTATATTTATTTGTTTTTATTTATTTATAAACTAATTCATTGTTTATTTGTATTTATAAAGTCGTGCAAGCAAACATCACATATTTTTACACACTCTATTTTGGTTTAATTTCAACAATAAATAATCATTCCATATTTACTTCGTGCTCATCAACTGTACAAACGCAGACATCATGTAACTGCAAATAAAAATAAATTATCCATATAGCAAAATGCAGAACAAAAAACAGGTAAATTTTTCAATTACACTTTCTTTTTTGTGTTCACATAAAACCACGTGCCACTTCTGAATAAATAAATTAACACAAAACACAGTAACTCCGTATTCTCCGTCCATTCCAAGAAACAATCAACACACGACTGACGCGCAAAATGAAAATCGTGTGTACCTGTTCAATGTTTTTATAAAATTCTTTTCGCTGCAAAAAAGTTAAAAAATTAAATGGTCACGAAAAAAATGTAAATGGTCTTTATGACCATGTAATGGTTCTAGACATGTCTATACTTAACCTATAAAAATACTTTTTTCCTTGTAAAAAAGTAAAAAAATTGAATGGTCAGGTATATGATTTTCCGAACCATTTAATGGTCTCAAATTCTATAATTTAAGTGATAGAACATGTTTGCGGTACTTGAGAACCATTCAAATGCTTATTGTCACCATACATTTTTCTCCGCTCGAAAACTATTTTTACAAAGACAAAATACATGGTTTTTGCGACAATTACATGCTCTAGATAAGCATTAAATGGATGCGGCAACCATGTCCAAACATGTTTTTTCTGTGCGTGTAGACCGCATATGGACCGATGTCGCGATTATACTTCTAGGGCTTTTAGAAACCGTATTTTCAACATTGACCGATGGAAATTGTGTCCATCGGTCAATGTTTTGGTATAGACCCCATATAGACCAATCCAATCTCCCAATCTCTTCTTGGCCTTCTAGAAACCGTAGTTTCTGTCCAATTTGTCTGAAGCTTGAAATCTAGAGGTTTATAGGGCCATAAATAAGAGTCCATATAGACTGATCTCCCAATTTAACCGTAGTTTTTATCCGATTTGGCTGAAATTGTAAAGAATTTAGTTTTTATCGGTTCATATAGACCGATTTTACTTCTTGACGGTATAGAAGGTGCACTGATCATGAAAACAGCTTGAAACTCAAAGTAAATTTCCAGATTTTAGATTTCACATCAAGGCGTTATTTCATCGTTTTCTTGCACACGTACACGAGATATTTACGATTCCTCTAAAACTAAAAAACTGATTGTTATATATCCAGAATCTGATCTAGTCTTCATAGGTAAAATCATTAAAGCATACTGGTTGAACTGATCGGCTTAAGAAAATATCTGTCATCAACCCCCGGAAATTCTATAGATTATAAATCCGTTATGACGAAGAGTTTTCAAAGGAAACTATTATATTTTATTCATGGTGGTAGGTATTTAAGATTCAGTTCGGCCCAACTTACTGTTGTCGATCTAGCGCTTGGTGTCCGTCCGTCCGTCTGTCCATGTATTTGTTGTTCACAGGATTCCGGACGCAATTATGAACCGATTTTGATGAAATTTGGTACAGAGAGTTTTTTGGGCACAAGGACGAACCAGAGAATGAAGCCGACACATTTTTGTCGGCGGCGGCGGACACTAAATTTTTGCCTCCGGCGGCAGCGGCTTAACGGCTGAGCCGATATAAATTTGTTTACTCGGCGGCGGACAATTATCCATTATAAAATCAATTTGAAGTTAATCGAATGGTAATGAGATTAGTTGTACAACCTATCTTACAAACAAATTTACTTTTCGTTCAAATTTTCTGAGCTAAATTTTTGCTAAATTATTATAGCAGATTAAATATGATCGGTTGTGTTCAAAATTTTGGAAAAAATACGACAATTTAATAAAATTTTTTCTGATTTTAATCGATATTTTTGATTACTTGGCGGCTAAATTTGAGTCGAGATGAGTCGACATATTCGGCGGCGGCGTCGACTGGCAAAAAATGGTCGGCGGCGACTGAAATCGGCGGCGCGACTCGGCGGCTTCATTCTCTGGGACGAACGCTATTGAATTTGGAAGAAATCGGATCAAATTTAGATATAGCTCCCATATATATGTATCGCCCGATTTCGACAAATGGGGTCACGTTGCGCGTTTTTTAAACGGATCGTCACCAAATTTGGCAAAAGGTAATCTTTTCCATCGCCCTTCAAGTCTGCAAAATTTCATCCAAATCGGTTCAGATTTAGATATAGCTCTCATATATATGTATAGCCCGATTTTCCCAAATTTGGCTATAGAACCCTTATTTATTAACCGATATTACTAAAAGTTGGCTAGATCCAGTCCTCTATAGTACTAACTATATGTGCAAAATTTCGGTTCAGATGTAGATATAGCTCCCACATATGTATCACCCGATTTTGAAAAATTCGCCCCTAATAACATTATGTTTGACCATACAGCCCTCATTTCTTAACTGATCTTACTCAAATCTTGCACAAGGTAACCTTTTGTGGTATTAATCAAACCCGCAAAATATTATGCAAATTGGTTCAGATTTAGATATAGCTTCCATATATAGGCATCGCTCGATTTTCCCAAATTTGGCCATAGTACTCTTATTTATTAACCAATGTTACCCAAATTTCAAATTTTGATGTACTAGCCGATCGTACTTAGCTCTTACATAAGAATATTGCTCGATTTTTACAAATTTGTATTTATTACCCACACTAATTTAACGATTTTCTCTTTTTTAATAATGGGCTCAATATTAGTGGCATACTAACTCCGCATATCAACACAGCCAGTGTTGCTAGAAGTAGGGGAAATTCCCTATAAGTAGGGTTTTTTTTTAAATATATAGCGTCTTGTAGGAACGTAGGGCCACAATGTAGGACATTTTCACTCAACACTTTTTGTAATAATTTTTACATTTTGGTGGCTCTAGAGGAGGATATTAGAAGCCGGCAAGGCTTGATCTTTAACAATGTGTGGTAAACTTTATTCCTGTAGAGAATTTTGTCAACATTTTATTTCTATAGAACATTTTGTCAAAATTATATTTCTACACTGAAAAAAAAGCATGCCCGGTTCCAAAGATTTTGACTTTACTTTAAAAATTTTGGTATTGATTCCGAGCCAAAGAAGCGGAGAATACAAGTTAGGATACTTTTAAGACACAATTCTCTTTTAAATTTAGGTTTTGTGTACTTGCTTCTAGGAAGCAAATTTTAAGTTTTCGTTTTTTCAGCTTTTTATCTTCATAAGCTATCAAAGTCCTTTAAAAACGAGTTAACGACAACTTTATTTTCCAAATTGAGACTCGACTTCTAGTAGAAATTATGCTATGTTTCAAGTAAAAAACGTCTTTAAAATAAAGTGTTAAAATATATGTCTTATATTTGAACGATTTTTTGCTTTGTAGTCAAGAAGCAAAAAGACAACAAATTTAAAGACAATTTCATTAAATTTAAAGAATTTTTCTGAATTATTAAAGTCAAGTTGACCTTAGACCAAACATTTTTTCTTTCATGTTATGATACCCATTTTTAAGTGAAATCACTTAATTATAAGGACAATACGACTTCATTGAAAAGTTTATCGACTTTTGGACAAGGAAAAAAACTTTATATTAGAGAAATGCGTCTTCTATACTAAGCAAAATTTGCATTCGTATTTTAAAGACATGAAATCTTTGACCTCACGACAATATTTTTTTCAGTGTATAGAAATTTTTTCAAAATATTATTTCTATAAAAATTATTCTCTAAATTTTATTTCTGTGGAATATTTTCTCAAAATTTTATTTCTATAGAATTCATTGTCAAAATCTTATTTCTATAGAAAAATTTTTCACAAAATTTTGTTTATAGAAACTTTTTCCAAAATTTTATTTTTATAGAGATTTAACAAAAAGATTACTAATTTGGGTAGAATTCTACCAACTGTGGCAACCGTGGTGGTAATACAAATTTATATTCTAAGTTGTATACGTTGCATATTTATGTATTAAGATAATAAAGTAATTAGAACCATTTTTGTTTTGTAAAATTTAAAATTTAACGAAAAATATAGTAGGGAAAATTGTTTGGGAATGTATGGGAAAGTAGGGAGCATTTTTTGTCCTTGTGGGGTAAACCGAACATTTTCCGTGGCAACATTGACTATGAGCTATAGTCAAATTGACACAAAGCACCCATAGACATGTACCCCTTAATTTTCTTAAATATGCAACTGCGGTTTATCTCCCAGACCTATATCAATGTTACCCCACAAATGCTTATGATTACTAATTCTGTAATGGTGTTTTAGGGTATGATATAGTCGGCCCCGCCCGACTTTCTACTTTACTTATTTGTTTAATAAATAAATAAAAATTTGCACTAATTTTCCGTTTTCAGGGTGTACTAAATCGAATACCTTTGGTCTTATTCGAAATATAATTAACTAAAGAATAAATAATGTCTATTTGGACTTTGCGTCGAATCCATTTAGTCCCAATAAACATACGGCAAATGTATAAGAAGAAATTTTACTTACTCGATTGCCTTGTAGAAATTTTAGATTTTATTGGATTTTAATCACTGATGGTAATTGTTAATGTTGACTCCAAATATATTAATTAATCAATGTAATATTCTTCGTAGATAATTACATGACAATGGTCATATTACTCTTGGCATATGCTTAGAAATGTAGTAACATTCACCAGATTGACTTATCGTTTGACAGTGTTCAGAAAATCAATTTATTCTTTATATTTCCAAAAAAGTTCCCACTGAAATGTTGAATGAAGTTGAAAACCTAACCAATGAAAAAAATAGCACATACACGCAAAAATTGTTTTTCGATTTAATTGATCCAAAATTTTTTTAATTGTGATGTCTTCCATCACAAAAATTATAGTATCAATCACAGTTTAACTGGACATAAAAAAACCTTTAATAAAAAAATTAATAGATCTTATGAGCAAATTTTAATTAAATTTTTAATTGATTGAATTAAACATTTTGTTGATGTTGTTTGCAAAACTCAATATTTTTTTTAATTAAAAAGGTAATTATTTTCAATTACTTTCTTAACTGACTTTTTTGTTTTAGTTTGATTAAAAAATTGATTTTTGAAATAAATTTTTAATTAAAAATTAAAAACAAAAACAAGTAAGTAAAGTAGAAAGTCGGGCGGGGCCGACTATATCATACCCTAAACCTCCCTTACTGAATTAGTAATCATAAGCATTTTTGGGGTAACATTGATATATGTCTGGGAGATAAACCGCAGTTGCATATTTAAGAAAATTAAGGGGTACATGTTTATGGGTGCTTTGCCTCAATCTGACAATGTTGCCAGGGAACATGTTCGGTTTACCTTACAACGACAAAAAAAAGTTCCCTACTTTCCCATATATCCAAACAATTTTCCCTACAATATTTTCGTTAAATTCAAACAACTTTTACAAAACAAAAATGGTTCTAAGTACTTTATTATCTTAAACATGAAAATGCAACTTATATAACCTAGAAAATAAATTTGTATTACCACCACGGTTGCCACAGTTGGTAGAATTCTACCAAAAATAGTATTTTGTTTTTGTTAAATCTCTATAGAAATAAAAAAGTTTATATAAACAAGTTTTTTTGAGAAAATTTTCTAATTTGAGAAAAAATTCCATAGAAATAAAATTTTGAGAAAAACTTTTTTTATAGAAATAATATTTTGCAAAAAAAATTCTATAGAAATAAAATGTTGACAAAATTTTCTCCAGGAATAAAGTTTTGACAAAAATTGATATAGAAATCTTTGTTTGATAGATTTGTAGTAATTTGTGGTAATCGTAAAATTTTGTTAGATTTTTTTTGGCACGAGTGGTAACTATTGTTACCACACATTGTTAAAAGTCAAGTCTTGCCGGCTTCTAACTTCCTCCTCTAGAGCCACCAAAAAGTAAAAATTATTACAAATTGTGTTGAGTGAAAATGTCACTACATTGTGGCCCTACGTCCTACAAGACGCTAAATATTAGAAAAAAATCTACATATAGGGAATTTTGCCTACTTCTAGCAACACTGGATGTAGTTGATATGGCACCTACGTGGTTAGTATGCCACTAATGTTGAGCCCATTATTAAAAAAAAAAAGAGAAAATGGCTCAATTGGTATGGGTAATGATTCCAAATTTGTAAAAATCGAGCAATATTCTTATGTAAGAGTTACAAGTACATATAAATACGATCGGCTTGTACATCAAAATTTGAAATTTGAGTAACATTGGTTAATAAATAAAAGTATTATGGCCAACTTTGGGAAAATCGAGCTATATGTAAATCTGAACCAATTTGCATAATATTTTGCGGGTTTGATTAATACCACAAAAGGTTACCTTGTGCAAAATTTGAGTAAGATCAGTTAAGAAATGAGGCCTCTGTGGTCAAACATAAAGTTGCTAGAGGCAAATTTTTCTAAATCGGGCTATACATATATATGGGAGCTATATCTCAATCTGAACCGATTTCGAAGAAATTTTGCACATACAGTTAGCGATATAGAAGATTCCATTTGGCCAATTTTGAATACTATCGGTTTATAAATAAGGGTTTTATAGCCAAATTTAGAAAATTCGGGCGGTACATATATATGGGAGCTATATCTTAATATAATAATTTCTTCCAAATTCAATAGCGTTCGTCCTTGTGCCCAAAAAAGTCCCTGTACCAAATTTCATCAAAAGCGGTTAATAATTGCGACCGGAATCCTGTGAACAACAAATACATGGACAGACGGACGGACGGACACCAAGCTCTAGATCGATTCAGGAGGCGATTCTGAGTCGATCGGTATATATTTTATGGGGTCTAAAATCAATATTTATGGTAGGCACATTTTTTGGCAGATCAAACTTATTATACCCTGACCACTATGTGGTTTAGGGTATAAAAATACCATCACTTTTTTAACTGGCTTAGCCTTTATACCCTCCACCATAGGATGGGGGTATATCAACTTTTTCATTCCGTTTGTAACACATCGAAATATTGTTCTAAAACCCCATAAAGTATATATGTTATATTCTGGGTCGTGGTGAAATTCTGAGTCGATCTAAGCATGTCCGTCCGTCTGTTGAAATCGCGATAACTTTCGAACGAAATAAGCTATCGACTTGAAACTTGACACAAGTAGTTGTTATTGATGTAGGTCGGACGGTATTGCAAATGGGCCATATCGATCCACTTTTACGTATAGCCCCCATATAAACGGACCCCCAGATTTGGCTTGCATATCCTCTAAGAGAAGCAAATATCATCCGATCCGGCTGAAATTTGGTACATGGTGTTAGTATATGGTTTCCAACAACTATGCAAAAATTGGTTCACATCGGTCCATAGTTATATATAGCCCCCATATAAACCGATCCCTATATTTAAACTCCGGAGTCCCTTGGAAGACCAAAATTCACCCGATTCCGTTGAAATTTGGTACGTGATGTTAGTATATGGTATCTAACAACCATGCAGGAATTGGTCCATCCATCGATCCATAATTATATATAGCCCTTATATAAACCGATCCCCAGATGTGACCTCCGGTGCCTTTTGGAGAAACAAAATTCATCCAATCTGGTTGAAATTTATTACGTGGTGTTAGCATATGGTCTCTAACAACCATGCAGGTATTCATATCAGTCCTTAATTATATATAGCCCCCATATAATCCGATCCCGAGATTTGGTTTTGGAGCCCTTTGGAGGAGCAAATTTCATCCGTGTCAGTTGAAATTTGGTACATTGTGCTAGTACTCGTATATGGCCGTTAACAACCATGCCTAACTAGGTCCATATTGGTCTATAGTTATATATAACCCTCAGATAAATCGATCACCAATCACACAAAAATTGGTCCATAACAAGTTCATAGTTGTATATAGGACCCATATAAGCGACCCCCGTATTTCAATTCTGGCTCTCTAAGTACCGTGCAAAAGTCTATATCGATTCGTAATTATCGATTCCCTATATACACCTTTTTTGTCTAATATATACCACGTATGGACTAACTCACAATTCAGAAAACGATGTTAAGAAGTTTTACGATACCTTGCCATCGGTAAGTATTACCACAATCCAAGTATTTACATTGTGGATGACGGTCTTTCGTAGAAGTTTCTACGCAATCCATTCGGCCTGGCCGAACTTACGGCCGTATATACTTGTTAAAAATTCAATTAACTTAAAGTTTCTACATTGATTAAAAAGTTAATTGTATTAATTTTATTAATTGAAAACTGATTTCAACCAACTTTTTGATTGAAAATATTTTGGTGATATTTTTCATTTTAAACTAAATTCAGGAAAATGATAACAGAATTAACCATTTTTATTTACGACATTTATTGTTTCAACCAGCGTTGCCAATTTAGCTTTTTCCCGCTAGATTTGGCTTTTTTTGAAGACGTTTAGCGGGAAAAAATGCATTTAGCTTTTAGCCTTTTTTCTGGCTTTTTTTCATGACCGTTTTAGCTATTTTTGGCTTTTTTTTATTTTCGACATATTCCTATTGAAATATGGATAAAACTTCGTTTTTATCTAATGGCCTGTTCCTGTATATCGAACGAAATCTTTCTTTCGTATTCCAAACGAAAGAAAATTGATTTTTGTTCTTTTATTTCGAAAGGCAAGTCACTTCATATTTTGTTGTCGAGTAATAAACGAGCATATACAATAAGTCTCAAGAAAAAAGTAAAAGCATTGTTAACATTTGAATGAATTCTCATCGAATCGAACTTTCAAAAATAGAAAAACCCAAATTCATTCGAATTCGAGTGACTGCCTTTCTTTCGAACTGGTTTTCGTTCGATATACAGGAACAGGGCATAAGCCTTGCTGCCAGAATAAGGTTTTCCACATATTTCAATTTCTTATATAAACTGTCAGTAAATTATTAGGAATATTAGCATTTGACTCGTTTATCCTTTTTATGTTATTATAATATTCTAAAGTTATTATGATATTACTAAATTAAAATAGTAGATGTGAATTGCTTTGTACATTGAAAAAATATTGTGGTGTGGCCAAAGATTTCATTTCCTTAAAATACGAACGCGAATTTTGGTTATAATAGCATTTGTGAATTTCTCTGATATAAGCTGTTTTCCTTGTCCAATAGCCGATAAATTCTTTTTGTCCTTATAGTTAAGTGATTCAACTTAAAAATGGGTATCTTTTCATGAAATAAGGCTAGGGTCAATTCTAAAAAATTCTTAAAATTAATGAAATAGTCTTTAAATTTGTGGAGTTTTTGTATCTTGACCACAAACCAAAATAGCGTTCAAAAATAGAAAAGGTTTTTCAACATTTTATTTTAAAAACGTATACATAGAATAATTTCTACTTAAAGTCGAGTCTGAATTTGGAAATTTAAGTTGTCGTTAGCACGTTTTTAAAGCACTGTGATAGCTCATGAAGAAAAAGCTGAAAAAAACGAATATTTAAATTCAGATTTGACTCGGAATCAATACCAAAATCATTAGTGTACAAAATCTTTGGAACCGAATATAGAAATAATTAAGGAAATAAAGTTTTGAATGTGGTATTATTTTTTTAACATCAAAAATGCAATGAAAAAATTCGTAGTGATAGGATCAAAACAAATCTGCTATATATTAATGGAATGGATTTACATTTACGAAAATTGGACAACAATAGGTTTGTATGGGAAATTTTCGAATAAAAGTTATTCAATATAAACTTGCAAGACGGTTAGAATGGGTTTTATTCTCTTGGGTAAAATTAGGAGAAGTGTTCTCGTTCACGAATTTATCATTAATTCAGTTAAAACGAAATATATTGATATTTTCTAATGCAGTTCTATGTGACATTATGCAATATATCGCACATTGGACTTGTTGATGATTAACCAGCTGGCAATTGCAAGTTTACTGGGAAAAATGTTTTTACTAGGAAATATAAACGAAGGACTTCCAGTAAAAATTTGTGATAGTAATCAAAATGTATCGAGTACGCAAACAGAGCTAATATGACTTAAATTTTCTTACAGTCTCACAGAAATTGAATTAAAATGAATACAATTAAAATAATATGCATTTTAAGTGAAATAAAGCCTTTAAGTTTGTTAAATTTCAATCAAAAATGTGACTTTTGATACAAAAAATTTTAGCTTTTTTTCTAGCTATTTTTTAAAATTTTTTAGCTTTTTTTGGCTAGTTTTTTGGACAAATCTAGCGGTATTTTGTGAAACAATTCTGGCAACGCTGGTTTCAACCAATATTTTAATTATATAACATTAAAGTATATAATTGAAAATTTTGGTGGACAATATTATTTATACCATGTGCCACACTGTGCAACAGGGTTCTCTATGTTAGTGCATATGAGACGAGATAGCCATATAGTGTCTTTGGCACTATTGCTCCTCTCCAGCCCATGTCTGTCTATCTGTGAACAAACAAAATAATGATAAATTCCAAAAAAATATTTTGAAAGTATGCTGATCCGTTTCTCCAATTTTGCAACACTTCCGGGTCCAAAAACAACATTTTCATTGCTTTATTACATACTTTTTTTTTTGCTGGGATGTAGTGCCGATCTGGCGAACATTTTTGATATATATCAAATTACAATATTTCCGTTTCCAAAAGTTGTATTTAGATTGTTTTGTTTAAAAAGGTTTTTTATTTTTGTACCGGCTGGTATAACCCAACAATGTTTGTGGAACATCTTAAAAAAAATTGTTTTTGGAATGTCCGTCCATTGATGTGACCTAGTAGTAAACATATTCATATATGATCACAACAACAAAAAACGAAAAAACCATAACGCGTTCATGCTTACAAAATTCGCTCAAAAATCACCCAGTTATGTACGTTTGCGGCCATTAACACTGTTGACGCATATTAATGGATGTTTAATGCAAATTAACTGCTAAAAGCTAATAATAACACCCAAAAACACAACAAACACGCCGCAGCTGAGGCAGCGGCAAAGGCAAACGCAACTCTAACATAACACTAACCATGCATATTAAATTCCTTAAATGGACAGGCGTATGCCGGAGGAAATTTTGGGAAATCTGTGTTAAATTCCATGGCATTGATTGTGTGATTTGCAAAGGAACGTTGAATGAAATCAATGCCTTACGCAACCCTTTTGCTGAAAATTTAAATGACATCAGGCGTTTGTGGGATTGTTTGTTTATTCAGACCTCCTCGCCGGAAAATTATTTGTAAATCGATGGGTGGTTAAAGGCCCTTGGTGTTATTCGAACGAACGCAATGTTGTAATATGTAACTAAAGTAGAACTCACGCACTTTATTCGCCTTTAAATGTTTCTTTTATGGAAATTTTAATTAAGTGCATGGCAAAGAGGAGCATGTTGCTTGTGGCGCTTTGTAAAATGTAATAGCATGTATATGTACATATGCCATTAATATCTTAAAGGTGTAAAATTGAAATTATGTACTATGTGAAGATTTCATTGAATTCATAAGAATTTTACTAAGTGGATTCATCAAACAATATTCTGTAAATCAATATTGCATTGGATTTACTATCAGATTATTTTATTTGTTTGCACTGACAAAATATTTACTTAATATTTTGTAATCCAAACATCTTGAAACCTAAAAAGTTTTGCCCTAATCAATTTGTATACACACCATGATAGGATAGTGATAGTGGGTATACATAGGGGAATGGTCACACTAAGCAAATATGTGACCAAAATGTGTGCCAAACATTTTTCCAGGAGTATTTTCGAAATATCCGAAGAGAATTTTTTTGGAGATCGCTCCTATCGTGATGTTATGTATCCAATATGAGGTAAAATGGTTTGCTCATGGACGAAAATACCCTAAACCACATAGTGGTCGGGGTATAATAAGTTTGTTCTGCCAAAAAATGTGCCTACCAGAAATATTGATTTTAGACCCCATAAAATATATACCGATCGACTCAGAATCACCTCCTGAGTCGATCTCCGTCCGTCTGTCCATGTATTTTTTGTTCACAGGATTCGCAATTATTAACCGATTTTGATGAATTTTGGTACATGGAGTTTTTTGGGAACAAGAACGAACGCTATTGAATTTGGAAGAAATCGGATCAAATTTAGATGTAGCTCCCATATATATGTATCTCCCGATTTCGACAAATGGGGTCACGTTGCGCTTGGTTTCAAACGGATCGTTACCAAATTTGGAATAAGTTATTCTTTTTCCACGCTCTTGATGTCCGCAAAATTTCATGCAAATCAGTTCAGATTTAGATATAGCTCTCATATATATGTATCGCCCAATTTTCCTAAATTTGGCCACAAATCGGTTTATCAACATTTAGCCAACTCAATGTTGGCTAAATGTAATCTTCTATAGCACTAACTATATGTGCAAAAAATCATCAAAATCGGTTCAGATTTAGGTATAGCTCCCATATATATGTACCGCCCGATTTTTTTTAAATTTGGCCATAAAACCCTTATTTATCAACTGATCTTACTCAAAGTTGGCTAAATGTAATCTTCTATAGCACTAACAATATGTGCAAACAATCATCGAAATCGGTTCAGATTTAGCTATAGCTCCCATATATATGTACCGCCCGATTTTTCTATATTTGGCCATCAAACCCTTATTTATTATCCGATCTTACTCAAAGTTGGCTAAATCCAGTCCTTTATATATATGTGCAAACTATATGTGCAAAATGTAATCGAAATCGGTTCAGATGTAGGTATAGCTCCCATATATGTATCGCCCGATTTTGAAAAATTCGGCCCTGATAACTTTACGTTTGACCATAGAGGCCTCATTTCTTAACTGATCTTACTCAAATTGTGCACAAGGTAACCTTTTGTGGTATTAATCAAACCCGCAAAATATTATGCAAATTGGTTCAGATTTAGAAATAGCTTCCATATATATATATATATATATATATATATATATATATATATATATATATATATATATATATATATATATATATATATATATATATATATATATATATATATATATATATATATATATATATATATATATATATATATATATATATATATATATATATATATATATATATATATATATATATATATATATATATATATATATATATATATATATATATATATATATATATATATATATATCGATTTCCCAAATTTGGGCATAGTACTTTTATTTATTAACCAATGTTACTCAAATTTAAAATTTTGATGTACTAGCCGATCGTATTTAATCACAAATTTGGACTTATTACCTACACTAATTGAGGGATTTTCTCTTTTTTTAATAATGGGCTCAATATAAGTGGCATACTAACTCCGTAGGTGCAATATCAACTACAGCCAGTGTTGCTAGAATTAGGGGAAATTCCCTATATGTAGGTTTTTCTAATATTTAGCGTCTTGAAGGTACGTAGGGCCACAATGTAGGGACATTTTCACTCAACACAATTTGTAGTAATTTTTACACTTTGGTTGCTCTAGAGGAGGAAATTAGAAGCCGGCAAGGCTTGATCTTTAACAATGTGTGGTAATAACAGTTACCACTCGTGTCAAAAAAATCTAAGAAAAATTGAAGATTACCACAAATCTACCAAACAAATATTTCTATAGAATTTTTTTTTCAAAACTTTATTCCTGTAGAAATTTTTGTCAACATTTTATTTGTATAGAAAATTTTTTCAAAATTACATTTATATAGATTTTTTTTCAAAATATTATTTCTATAAAAAGTTCTATCAAAATTTTATTTCTATTGAATTTTTTCTCAAAATTTTTATTTTCAAATTTTTATTTCTATAGAAAAATTTCTCACAAAAATTTGTTTATAGAAACTTTTTCCAAAATTTTATTTCTATAGAGATTTAACAAAAAAAAATACTATTTTTGGTAGAATTCTACCAACTGTGGCAACCGTGGTGGTAATACAAATTTACATTCTAAGTTATATACGTTGTATATTCATGTTTTAACATAATAAAGTACTTAGAACCATTTTTGTTTTGTAAAATTCGTTTAAATTTAAAGAAAAATATTGTAGGGAAAATTATTTGGGAATGTACACGCAGAGAAGAAACATGATTGTCACAATCATATTCGAAGAGCAAAAAATATGATAGCAGCTATTTTTGCGGCGACCATGTAACATTTTAACCTGCAACCATGTTGGCTCAGTGAACATGGTTCTAAGAAAAATACAATTGTCCTCATCTAAAATGTTATTATATTGATAAAAAGAATTTTGTTTCCATTAAAAGACAATGGTCACGATCTAAAATGTTATGTTATTCGTCAAAAATGTTTTTCTTCTAGTTAAAAGAACATGGTCACAACCTAAAATGTTTTGATTTTTATGAAAAATCTTTTTTCGTCGTCGAAAAAAGGACGCCACTTGAGAAAAGAAAACACAAAATCAACTTTATTTATTTGTTTTTATTTATTTATAAACTAATTAATTGTTTATTTGTATTTATAATGCCGTTCAAGCAAACATCATATATTTTTACACACTCTATTTTATTTCAATTTCAACAATAAGTAATTATTCCATATTAACATCGTGCCCATCAAATATACAAACGCAAACTGCAAATAAAAGTAAATGATCCATATAGCAAAATGCAGAACAAGAAACATGTACATTTTTCAATTACACTTTCCTTTTTTTGTGGTCACATAAAACCACGTGCCACTTAAATAAATTAACACAAAACACAAAAAATCCGTATTCTCCGTCCATTCCAAGAAACAATCAACACACGACTGACGCGCAAAATGAAAATCGTGTGTACCTGCTCAATGTTTTTATAAAATTCTTGTCGCTGCAAAAAAATTAAAAAATTAAGTGGTCACGAAAACAATGTACATGGTCTTTATGGCCATGTAATGGTTGTAGACATGTCTATATGTAAACTATAAAAATACTTTTTTCTCTGCAAAAAAGTAAAAAAATTGAATGGTCAGGTACATGATTTTCCTGACCATATAATGGTCTCAAATTCTATCATTTAAATAATAGAACATGTTTGTGGCATTTGAGAACCATTTAAATGCTTATTGCCAACATATATTTTTCTCCGCTCGAAAATTATTTTTACAAAGACAAAATATATGGTTTTCGCGACCATTACATACTCTAAATAAGCATTAAATGGATGCGGCAACCATGTCCAAACATGTTTTTTCTGTGCGTGTATGGGAAAGTAGGAAGCTTTTTTTGTCCTGGTAGGGTAAACCGAACATTTTCCCTGGCAACATTGACTATGAGCTATAGTCAGATTGATACAAAGCACCCATAAACATTTACCCCTTAATTTTCTTAAATATGCAACTGAGGTTTATCTCCCATACCTATATCAGTGTTACCCCACAAATGCTTATGTTTACTAATTCAGTAAGGGTGGTTTAGGGTATGATATAGTCGGCACCGCCCGACTTTCTACTTTACTTACTTGTTTTTTTTTTTCATATGTTTCGGTGTAAATGTTATATGTTGGGAACTTAAATTTGTTGGACATTATTTTTAAGTGCAAACATACAATGTTTGTAAACTAGTAAAACATGTTTGCATTTTCTTAAATATAATGTCTCTGGATGCAAACTTATATTAATTTAGAATCTTCGTATAAACAAATACATGTTTAGAAACGCCAGAGAGAAAGAGAGAATATGAGAGAAAGACTAAAACATAACACAGTGAGACATTCAAATGAGAGAGACACATATTTGAGACACATATTTTGCTGTGGATAAATGTGCTTGCATTCATTTTGACATTGAACGGGGCACCCCAAAACATTGAACTGTTCAAGTCTAAACATGATTGATTTTATACATTCAATTGTGTATTCTTCTTGTTACATCATAAACAAATCGAGTCGGGCTATGAGCAAGTCGACATTTTCTGAACACGAAGAAGTACTATCATAGCGTAGAGCATTAAACAGATATAACGATTTATTTAAAATATAAATAAAGGATTAATTGTTTGGGGACTTAAAAAAAATATATGGTTAGAGTGAAACATTTGCACAGTACAAGCAATGTTTTGTTTGAACAAATTCTGAATTCTGAATGAGTATATCCCAGCAATAAAAATTTGGAAGTTCTTTTAAAGGCACAACTTTAAAAGCACTTCCAGAAGATGTACTCCCAAAGATGATATTTATTTTAATTACACAGGAAGTTCTTTTAATTCAATTTGTATAACTTGCATTTTTCTTATTTTTAATGGGTAGTTTTAACTTTTTTTGTTTCAAAAAGCTTAAAAACATAGTAAGAATTAATAAATTTGTACAAGTTATTTAAATTTTAACGAAAAAATACTAAATATGATCAAGAAATATTGCGAATTTTCAAAATATTTTAGGTCAAACATTTCACGCAATCATTAAAAAAATTATAAAAAATATTTATTTGGCAAAATATCACAAAATTTTTAAATTCACATCCAAAACACTGAATTCGAAGCACACCGTAAGAAGTGATGCAAATTCAGTGCAACGGCTGTTGAAATGGTGGACACCCGTACTATGACAAGCACGTGCTAAATTCATCGCTTCTGCGCCAAATTTGCACTACTTCCGGATCCAAAAAGAACATTTTCACTACTTATTTGGGGACGCTTTTTTCCTGATTAATTCCTTTTTGGTTTCCGTCAAATATTTGGCTAGTGTGACCGTACCGTAAGTTTGTCATTCCATTTAAAAACAATTGGAGTATTGATTTTGCACAATAAAAATATACATCCTCTTGATCCGGGAGAAATTCTTAGATAATCCAACGATAACCAAACCCCCGATTTGAGTCAAGTTAAATATATTGTGCAGGTATTGGTGGTGGTTTTTGAACTGAAACCAAAAAAATAAATTTGAGCAATTTAAAATGTTGATATATTACGCTTATTTACTAAACAAATAACGTCAAATTTTGCACAATTCACCACCCTTCATCTGTGCACAACAGAGAACGACTGCGATATACCGCAACCGACCAGTGTATTTAGTAAACACCAATATTTGCAATCTTAAAACACCAATTGGTAAAAAGAATTTCAACCACCTATATCCAACGCAACCGACGACTGTCGGTGTTTGTTAGTACGACTGTTTGTCTCTCGAAAACATCGTAGTAAAGTAATCAGTAAAATTGGTTACCACATGTCTCAGCAGTGTTATTGGATGCTCTCTTAATTCTCTTAAAGTGATGTCAACTGCTGGTAGTTATTAATTTTGTTACAGCGAGTTTTGTATTTTATAATGAACACAAGTTTACCATCACATATGAGTATTTCAAAATATTTGGAAATAACATAACTTCTAAACTATTGGTTGTATCGATTTAAAAAGTTTTGGACATTTCTAGAGGAGGATATTAGCACACCATGATAAATGTTAAAATAAAAACCAGAATAATTAACAAAAAATATATATTTTTTATTTTAGTATTTTTAATTAATGATCAATTACATATAATTTAATGATTTTAAAAAGAAACATAACATTGAAAATAATTACATTTCAGTTAGTTTTAAATAAAGCTTATTGTTAATTTGCCAAAATAAAAATATATGAATTTCATTTCGTATATTTGGCTAGCTATAGCGATGCAATTCTTTATTTTACCATTACATCCAGCGCTAGCGTCCTAACATAAGTTTACAAATCCTATTGAAACCCCCATATAGACGATGTAAATATTTTAACAATGAAAACAATTTAGGACAAATTTCAATTCCCCAGATTTGGCTTGCGGAGCCTCAAAGAGAAGCGAATTTCACCCGATCCGGCTGAAATTTGGTACATGCTTTTGGTATAAAGTCTCTAACAACCATGCAAAAATTGGTCCACATCGGCCCATAATTCTATAAAGCCCCCATATAAACCGATCCGCAGATTTGACCTACGGAGCCTTTTGGAGGAGCAAATTTCATCCCATCCGGTTCATATAAACCGTTCTCCAAATTTGACCTCCGGAGCCTCTTGGAGGAGCAAAATTCATCCGATGTGGTTCAAATTTGGAACGTGGTGTTAGTATATGGCCGCTAACAATCATACCAAAATTGGTCCATATCGGTCTATAGTTATATATAGCCGATCTCCAATCACAAAAATTTGGTCCACATCGTTTCATAATCACGGTTGCCACTCGAGCCGAAAATAATTTACCAAAATTTTATTTCTATAGAAAATGTTGTTAAAATTTCATTTCTATGGAAAATTTTGTCAAAATTTCATTTCTATAGAAAATTTTGTAAAAATTTTATTTCTATAGAACATTTTGTGAAAATTTTATTTCTATAGAAAATTTTGTTAAAATTTTATTACCATAGAAAATTTTGTCAAAATTTTATTTCTATAGAAAATTTTGTCAAACCTAATTAAAGACGTATTTAATCCGTCTTTTTTGATTTAATATATACTTACAATTTAGAAGATGGTGTTAGAAGGTTTTAAGATACCTTGACATCGGCAAGCGTTACCGCAACTCAAGTAATTCGATTGTGGATGGCAGTGTTTAGAAGAAGTTTCTACGCAATCCATGGTGGAGGGTACATAAGCTTCGGCCTGGCCGAACTTATGGCCGTATATACTTGTTTAATATTCTTTTTAATAATTTTTGCATATGGAGGTTTCGAGTTGCCTAAGCAGAATTTTTACACAGTTTGTTTCCCACGATTTAATTGTAACCAAGTGTGTACAGGTGATGAGGTTTTAAAGTATTATTTTCTTATATTTGATCCATGAGATTCAGCCTGACCATATTTTCAGTTAAATTTAGCTTTTATGCTATTAAAATTATAAGTTAGTTACACATTACATGACTGCGTGTCGAAGTGCAATATATATTTCACTAGAGTTGCATATGATGTATTGCAATTACATTGGATTTAATGAATTCCATCCCAATTCAATTTTCCATAAGAGTCAACAGAAATCTAATATAAATCTGTTGGGGGTCTGTGGATTTAGAGAAAGTTTATAACATGCAATCACGTACGCATTTCTCTGGAAATGAAATGCATTGGAAGGTTGCACTTTCATATTCATACAATTTACAAAACTGTTAATTAACATGTGTTTTTTTGCGTTTCGTTGGAATTTCCCACATTGCGGGAATTCATAGTTACTTGTTCATAGCAATATAATTACAAAATTTATGAATAGATTTTCACAGCATGACACGAAATGTTTCAAGTTCAATATTTCACGCATGCTAACATGATGTCCACATGACAAGAGTAATGGTGTTTTGTGTATTAGAAAATAGTTCACCACAGCACATTTAATGTGGTTCGAACCAGGGCTGTGGAGCCGGAGTCAGAGTCTTGGAGTCGGAGTCTGAAGATTTTTGGAGTCGTAACAATTTTGCTCGACTCCGACTCCGGCTATACCAAATTTTTTAAAACATTTCACATTTTTGTAACTAAGCAAGTTTTTACGCAAATTAGTTTCCATTGCGTTATTCATTCGATCAATGTACAGCATGATTGTAAATGAAAATCAACTTCCAATGTTAGACTAGCAGATGGGCTGGATCGATCCATTTTAATGCCCATATCAATTTATTTGAAATATTTCGAACAACCGAAATTATTTTTTTTTAATTTTATTTTAAGGCCATATACGTATGTGGAATATTGACAGAAAATTTTTTCAAAGTTGCTTTTTATACAAAATTTTGTCAAAATGTTATTTCTATAAAAAGTTTTGTCAAAATTTTATTTCTATAGCAAATTTTGTCAAAATTTTATTTCTATAGAAAATTTTGTCAAAATTTTATTACTATAGAAATATATTTTTCTATAGAAAATTTAGTCAAAATTTTATTTCTATAGAAAATTGAGTCAAAATTTTGTTTCTATAGAATATTTTGCAAAATTTTATTTCTATAGAAAATTTTGCAAAATTTTGTTTGTTTCACAAAAATTTTTTCAAAATTTTATTTCTATTGGTAATGTTATTTCTATAAAAATTTAAGTCAAAATTTTATTTCTATAGAAAATTTTGCCAAAATTTTATAGTAATAGATTATTTTATTATAAAATTTCTATAGAAATTTTGGTCAACATTTTATTTCTATGGAAAATTTTGTCAAAATGTTATTTCTATAGAAAATTCAGTCAAAATTTTGTTTCAGTAGAATATTTTGCAGAATTTTATTTACTACACAAAAATTTTTCTAAAATTGTATTTTTATTGATAATTTTTTCAAAATTTTATTTCTATAAGCAAAAATTGTCAAATTTCATTTCTATAGCAAATTTTCTCAATTTTTTTTTTCTTAATGATGCTCACTGATACTCACTGCTATAAAAAAATGTATTCAAAATTTTATTATATAGAAATATTTTTTTCTATATAAAATTTAGTCAAAATTTTATTTCTATAGAAAATTTAGTCAAAATTTTGTTTCTATAGAATATTTATTATTTATTTATTATTTTTTTAATTGTATTTCTATTGATAATTTGTTCAAATTTTTATTTCTATAAAAAATGTTGCCAATTTTTTTATTTCTATAAAAATTTTATTCAAAATTTTATTTCAATATATTTGGTCAAAATGTGATTTCTATAGAAAATTTTGCCAAAATTTTATTTCTATAGAAAATTTAGTCAAAATTTTGTTTCTGTAGAAAATTTTGCAAAATTTTATATAGAAATAAAACTTTTTTATTTACTAGACAAAAATTTTTCAAAAATTGTATGCTCACTGATACCACTGCTAAGTCGAAAAATTGTTGAAATGACTCAAATTTTCAAATTTTTCAACGAATGAATCATAAATGTATTTTTGCGAACTTGTCTAAACAGTTATAAATATTGCCCGAGATTTTGTAGAAGTCTGATTTGAGATTTTATCAAAATGTAGATTTAAATACAAAGTTGTGCAGAGTATATTATAATCGGCCCGCCCGACTTTAGACTTTCCTTGCATTTTTATTTTTTTTTTTTTTTTTTGTTAAAATTGTGTTTTGTCCCATAACGTTAGATTTAAATTTTAAGTACATAGATTTTGTAGAAGTATATACAATTTTGTCTAAATCGATTCAGATTCAAATTCATGCATATGGGAATATAAACCTTTATAAAGCTCGCAACAAATTTAATTTGAGATAGTATCAATAATTTTGGTCCACAAATACATATACTGTTGGTATCTTCTCATATTATGATGGGTATTTATATCATTATTTTATTTATTAAACATTGCCCTAAATTTGAAATATGGAGTTCAATTGGCATCTAATGTGAAATTAAGACCTTTTTTTGCACACATAAATAAATACGATACTTTATATCGATCCACTTACGGTACCCCCACAATAGAACTACAAATTAGTGGTATTAAAATGAGATTTAATTATATTAGCCGGAGTCGACTCCGGAGTCGGAGACGAGCTGATGAAAAAGGCTGGAGTCGGAGTCAGTGTCTAGCAAAATTGGCTCGACTCCACAGCCCTGGTTCGAACAAAATTCGGAAAAATAATTACTACAAAACCCATGAAATCAGACGAAATAAGTAAGGAAATGTTAATGTACACTGAAAAAACAGTGAACCCTTTTCCATTGCAAAATGAACTAAACTGTAGTAATACTGACCATGATTTAGCACTTAAGATTTTTTTCAACTTATCTAGTTTATAATTCTCTTAAATTTTAGTTCATCTATAACATTGTAGTTTAGTTCATTTTTACAACACCATAAGATTTATATACCCCTACCAAGTTAAAAAGTCAGTATTATTTTGGTTTACTTGCTTATGTTTTGGGAAACCCGATAATAAAAATTAGTTAACAGTCTCTTTAAAATGTCGACAACTAAACTATTTTTAAATCAATCATTCCACAGTACAGAGAAATTAAATAATTAAAGGAACAACAAACCGTTTTAAAATTATGAAAATTTTCATACATTAAAATTAAACTTTCTTTAAGCAAAAGTACTTTATTATAAAAACTTATGATGAAAGTTCTTAATACAATGTTTTTTGTGAATAAAAATGATGACCACGTGGAACAGAGAGTAGTTCATTTGAAGCCGCTGTTTGGGCATTTTGACTTATCCTTTTTTTATTCATCGTAGGCAGTTTTTTCACATATCTTGCTGGAAAAAATGGAAGCAAAAATGAAAATTGTTAAAAATTAACACCATGTAATGAAATATAATTTTTAATTCTTCATTTTAGCTTGTAACTTACCATATTTGGGGCATTTTATCAAATGGTGTAAAGAATTCAACTTTTCTTTGGAAAACGTATCTCATAAAATGTGTACCTGAAACAATTAGAAAAATAATGAATTTGAATGAAATTTATTTGGGTTACTCTGAAATTAAATAATAAATAAAATTATTAAATAAGTTTTCAAAAAATCTAATGAAAACCAGTATGGAAAGTTTAAAGTCGGGCGGGGCCGACTATATTATACCCTGCACCACTTTGTAGATCTAAATTTTCGATACCATATCACATCCGTCAAATGTGTTGGGGGCTATATATAAAGGTTTGTCCCATATACATACATTTAAATATCACTCGATCTGGAAGAATTTGATAGACTTCTACAAAATCTATAGACTCAAAATTTAAGTCGGCTAATGCACTAGGGTGGAACACAATGTTAGTAAAAAAAATATGGGAAACGTTTAAATCTGAAGCAATTTTAAGGAAACTTCAAAAAAGTTTATTTATGATTTATCGCTCGATATATATGTATTAGAAGTTTAGGAAAATTAGTCATTTTTACAACCTTTCGACTAAGCAGTGGCGATTTTACAAGGAAAATGTTGGTATTTTGACCATTTTTGTCGAAATCAGAAAAACATATATATGGAAGCTATATCTAAATCTGAACCGATTTCAACCAAATTTGGCACGCATAGCAACAATGCTTATTCTCCTCCCTGTGCAAAATTTCAACTAAATCGGAGTTAAAAATTGGCCTCTGTGGACATATGAGTGTCAATCGGGCGAAAGCTATATATGGGAGATATATCTAAATCTGAACCGATTTCAACCAAATTTGGCACGCATAGCAACAATGCTAATTCTACTCCCTGTACAAAATTTAAACTAAATCGGAGTTAAAAATTGGTCTCTGTGGACATATGAGTGTATATCGGGCGAAAGCTATATATGGGAGATATATCTAAATCTTAACCGATTTCAACCAAATTCGGCACGCATAGCTACAATGCTAATTCTACTCCCTGTGCAAAATTTCAACTAAATCGGAGTTAAAAATTGGCCTCTGTGGTCATATGAGTGTAAATCGGGCGAAAGCTATATATGGGAGCTATATCTAAATCTGAACCGATTTGGCTGATATTTTGCAAGTTTTTCGAGACTCATAAAATATTCGGATGTACAGAATTTGAGGAAGATCGGTTGATATACACGCCAATTATGACCAGATCGGTGAAAAATATATATGGCAGCTATATCTAAATCTGAACCGATTTTTTCCAAAATCAATAGGGATCGTCTTTGAGCCGAAACAGGACTCTATACCAAATTTTAGGACAATCGGACTAAAACTGCGAGCTGTACTTTGCACACAAAAATACATCAACAGACAGACGGACAGACAGACGGACAGACAGACAGACGGACATCGCTAAATCGACTCAGAATTTAATTCTAAGCCGATCCGTATACTGAAAGGTTGGTCTATGATTACTCCTTCTTGGCGTTACATACAAATGCACAAACTTATTATACCCTGTACCACAGTAGTGGTGAAGGGTATAAAAATAATATGCATTAAAATCCAAATATTCTTGATAACCCTAGACAGTCATCATTTGTCAAAATGACGACACGTAATTTAATTTTCGATTTAAAATGCATTTTAGTCTATTGGGAAATGGTGAAATTAAGTTATACTAATTCGACCGTTTTATAAATTTTTGTTTTATACTACTTAAAACCAAATTGAATAAGAAAATAAACTCAAGTTTGGTTCACTTTTTCGCTCACGATGAAAATTTTAGCGTCTTGAAATGAGCCGTACTCAAAATGACAAAGGCTGTTAATGTACAAAAAATAAGGATGACTGTCCAGGGCTAAAAGAAAGTTGAAGAATCCTTACCAATTCACTATTAAATTACAGGCAAAGGAGTACTAACAATTTGTCCAAATGTTTAAGGGGTTATTCTAAAATTAAATATTAAATATTTCATTAAAAATATTACATTGATTTCCAAAAAATTTGATTAAAGAAATACTAAAATAAGGCACTAAAAACCTGTAATTTTGATGATAAAAAGGTCACAAAAACGTAAATATTCTAGTTAAAATAAAGCCAATTTTTAAAAGAAAACTTACCAATTCTCTATTTTTTATTTGTTCGAATCCATCTGGAGTTGCTCTGAAATTAAATATTGTTTTTACAACAAAGAAAAGCATTAAACTGGTTTCCAAAAAAATTAATTAACAAATAATAATATACATAAAAAATATTTTTAAAAGAAAGCCATATTAAAAAAATACTTACCAATTTATGAATAAACTATACGCTGAGATATAACAAAAATTTTCCAAATTCATCTGGAATTGAATATTCATTTTTTACATTGAATAATACAAATTTCAATACACTTTAAATTTTAACATATTTTCCTCAATACTCGTTATAACTTTTTTCTAAACTACCGATAAAATATTAATAACTTTCATTTAAAAGGTTTAATAAACAAACACCAATATATGTCTCAAAAATCCAAAATATTCCATGCTTTTATATTGCCTTGTTGCATACCTACTTAAAAGATGCAACAGCCCACGCCAACGCCAACTATACAACTGAAGCATGCCAAACAAAACCAAGCAAAGCCAAAACATTCCTACAACAACAAAAACACATGTGCCTTTATTGAAAACAACACCTCATCCAGCCAAATAAACCATCCACGAATAACAAACACACACACACAAACCACTAAATGAACAAAAATAAAAACAACCCCACGCTCATGTATACACAACAAAACTCAAGTAACATCATCTTTACATTAATCACATTCCACTATGTCGATAAAGATCTCCGTACTATGCATTAGTTCATCGCATCTGCTGACAATTTACTCTAAGAATAATATTCGTAAAGGCACACCAGTTTATGAACGATGAAACGTTTAACTTAAAATTTGCAAAATTTTCATGAAATGTTATCTACCATTTTTGACGAAAATGTCTATAAATTTAATTACATGTGAACTAAAAATATTTCATTGGGTAATTTTTTACCAACAATTATTAACTATAGGAATTGTCAGTAAGAAATTGCTATCCACTTTCAAGTTCATTTTTCGTAAAAAAATATTTTCTCGTACAAAAAAATCTTATAGTAAATTGCACTTATTATTTAGAAAATACTTTACATTTCACAAGTAGTTTTATAGCATGACAAACGAATTTTTAACTACCAGTTAAGAAATTTTTTAAGGAAATTTCCATCGTAATTTGTAGGCCATGAACTAAACGATTGTTACTTAGAATTTGTAAAATTTCCTTTCGAGTAGTTAATTTTCGTTGAAGATACGAAAAATGAACTAAAATTCTGGAAAATTCTTGTAATAAATTATTGTAAAAATCTTCTTAAATTTACGAGACACTTTTTTTTCTGTGTAGATTTTCGATACCATCTCAAATTCTTTAAATTTTTTGGGTGCTATTACATCTATTTCTATTCCCATATACGTATTTAACTCTGAACCGTTGTGGAAAATAAATTTGTACACTTCTACACTGAAAAAAACAAAATACTCTCGTGAGGCCAAAGATTTCTTGTCCTTAAAATACGAATGCGAATTTTATTTATAATGTTTTTTTCCTTGTCCAAAAGTCGATAAACTTTTCAGTTAAACTAAATCCTGGAATTTTGGTGATTCGACTTAAAAATTTGTATCTTTAGAGGAAAGAAAGTTTTGTTAGACTTTTTTTTTTTACTCGAAACAATGCATAATTTCTACTCGAATACGAGTCTGCATTTGGAAATTTCAGTTGTCGTTAACATGTTTTTAAAGAACTTTGAAAGCACATGAAAAAACTGAAACAACGAATAAATTAAAAATTTTTTTTTAATATCAGATATGCAAAATTCTAATTTGAAAGAGAATTGTGTCTTAAAGGTGTCTTTATATCAAAAATGTTCATCGTAGCTTGTTACTTGCAAATATATATAGAATTTCAGGTGGATTTGATGACAGATACTCTCCCAAATATATCGGCTCGGTTTAGTGTGATTTTAAAAGGAATCTTTAATATCTTTCCAAAGCGTGCAAGAAAATCCAATGAAAGAATGCCTTTCAGATGAATTGAAATCGAAATTCTATAAATTTTTACCCCTATTACTCGAATTAGAACGAGATATAAAATCGAGAAGTTAAATGGGGAGACCGGTATATAAAAGGATTATATAAAACCCTTACCGATATAAACCCAATTTCACACATCCTCCACATTTACAATTTCAGAACAATTAATTAACCGAATTAAAAAAGGGAAATCGGTCGATCGGGAGGCTTAACAAAACAAGGACCGATGTAAACCAAATTCAACACCTAAAGTCCTTCCATATTTCCGTCTTCAGACAAATATGATCAAAATTAGGATGTCTAGAAGCCCAAAAAGTCACACTAATTTGTGGTCCACAAATATTTTTACATTTTGAATTTCAGACAAATCAGATAAAACTTGGGGTATCTAGGTCAACAAGAATTATAATCGGAAATCGGTCTATATTGGAGCTATAAAAAACACGAACCGATCCACTTTAAATACAATTTGCCTTAGTTTGAAGACATACGACTTTAACGGAGGGACGCAAATTTTCAAAAATTGTGTCCTAAATTAAAAACACAAAAACAAGTATATATAGCCGTAAGTTCGGCCATGCCGAATGTTATGTACGCTCCACCATGGATTGCATAGAAACTTGTACTAAAGACTGTAATCCACAATCGAATTACTTGGGTTGTGGTATCTTAAAACTTCTTAACATCGTTTTCTAAATTGTGAGTTAGTCCATACGTGGTAGAGAGCCAGAATTGAAATATGGGGGTCGCTTATATGGGGGCTATATACAATTATGGACTGATATGAACCAATTCCCGAATGTTGTTGTTGTTTTTGTTATTTTATTTTTGTTGTTGTTGGACACCATACTAACATCACGTACCAAATTTCAACCGAATCGGATGAATTTTGCTCTTCCAAGGGGCTCCGGAGGTCAAATCTGGGGGTAGGTTTATATGGGGCCTTACGAGTATATAATTATGGACCGATTTCGACCAATTTTTGCATGGGTGTTTGAGGCCATATATTAACACCACGTACCAAATTTCAACTGAATTAGATGAATTTTGGTCTTCCGAGAGGCTCCGGAGATCAAACTTGATGATCGGTTTATATGGGGACTATATATAATTATGGACCGATGTGGACCATTTTTTGCATGGTCATTAGAGACCATATACTTACACCATGGACCAAATTTCAGCCGGATCGGATGAAATGTGCTTCTCTTAGAGGCTCCGCAAGCCAAATCGGGGGATCGGTTTATATGGGGGCTATATATAATTATGTGGACCAATTTTTGCATGGTTGTTAGACACCATGTACCAAATTTCCGCTGGATCGGATGAAATTTGCTTCTCTTAGAGTCCCCACAAGCCAAATTCGGAAGTTTGCGTGATTTCAACAGACGGACGGACGGACGGACATGCTTAAATCGACTCAGAATTTCACCATGACCCAGAATATATATACTTTATGGGGGTCTTAGAGCAATATTTCGATGTGTTACAAACGGAATGACAAATATACCCTCATCCTATGGTGGAGGGTATAAACAAATTAAAGAGAAGATTATAAACTTTATTAAAAAAAAAGTCATTATTTTAAAGAAATTTGTCCTTTTTATTTTGTAAATTACGCATCCTAAAATTTAGGTTACGTAATCTTTAATACGACGTAAATATTTTTCTCGAAATACTATTAATTTTTGTGATTGATTTTTGTTTCAATTAAAAAATTTGTTGAATAAATTAAATTATTAATTGAATATTTTTTAAAACTCAATTAAAATTTTAATTGGAAAAATTTTCGTGACATTCTATGTCAACGCTTTAGCCCTCTTTGGGTCCTTTCCATAGGAGAAAATCTCAAACCTCGGCCGAAAAGCATAAACTTTTATCACTTTCACAGTTCGGTCCTCAAAATAATGCCAGATGTGCCTAACGTAGTAGATTACACTTTTGCGAGACCACTTTTCGACAAAAAGTTTGAGACTCTAATTCCCAGATTTCTACACTGATGGCTCCAAATTGGATGGACAAGTGGGTTTCGGAGTATATGCTAAAGATCTGGAAATTCGAATAGCGAAAAGATTACCTGATCACTGTAGTGTTTTTCAGGCTGAAATATTAGCAATAAAAGAAGTGGTGAATTGGCTGAGAAGTAATGCTCCAAGCAATATTGGCATTAATATATACTCAGACAGTCAACCTGCAATAAAATCGTTGGACTCTGTGTTCCTCAACTCAAAAATTGGCATCGACTGCCGCAAATCTTTCAATGAGATGGCTGAGCAGCACAATATTCGCCTAATATGGGTGCCTGGCCATAGGAACATACCGGGGAACTGCGAAACAGATGAGCTAGCAATGCTAGGAACTACCTTACATATTCCAGGGGAACTAGAATCTGTTGGTGTGCTTCTGGCTACCTGCAAGCTCTTACTGCGTGAGAAGGCTGTCATGATGGCAAATTGTAAGGGTTGTAACGACACCAAGCAAATATGGCCCCATTTAAACTTAAACCGCACACTAGATATGCTAGTGTTCTCGAGACGCCAGATATCACTTCTGATATCTGCTATAACGGGTCGCTGCCTGATAGGCGATTTTGCAAAAACTATTGGCGCGAAGTATAATGACCCAGCACAAAATTTGGAAGTTCTTCCAAAGGCACAACTTTAAAAGCACTTCCAGAAGATGCACTCTCAATAATGTACTTTATTTTAACTACCCCGGAAGTTCTTTTAAATCAATTTTTTATAACATGGTTTTTTCATACTTTTAATGGGTAATTTTAACTTTTGTTGTTTCAAATAGGTTAAAAAAAGAGTAAGAATTCATAAAATGGTACAAATCATTTAAATTTTGTCGAAAAAGATGCTAAATCCAATCTGAAACAAGTAAGGAAAGTCTAAAGTCGGGCGGGGCCGACTATATTATACCCTGCACCACTTTGTAGATCTAAATTTTCGATACCATATCACATCCGTCAAATGTGTTGGGTGCTATATATAAAGGTTGTCCCAAATACATACATTTAAATATCACTCGATTTGGACAGAATTTGATAGACTTTTACAAAATCTATAGACTCAAAATTTTATGTTGGCTAATGCATCAGGGTGGAACACAATTTTAGTAAAAAAATATGGGAAACATTTAAATCTGAAGCAATTTTAAGGAAACTTCGCAAAAGTTCATTTATGATTTATCGCTCGATATATATGTGTTAGAAGTTTAGGAACATTAGAGTCAGTATTACAACTTTTCGACTAAGCAGTGGCGATTTTACAAGGAAAATGTTGGTATTTTGACCATTTTTGTCGAAATCAAAAAAACATATATATGGGAGGCATAGCTACAATGCTAATTCTACTCCATGTGCAAAATTTCAACTAAATCGGAGCAAAAAATTGGCCTCTGTGGTCATATGGGTGTAAATCGGGCGAAAGCTATATATTGGAGCTATATATAAATCTGAACCGATTTCAATCAAATTTGGCACGCATAGCTAGAATGCTAAATCTACTCCCTGTGCAAAATTTCAACCAACTTGGGCCAAAACTTGGGCTTCTGGGGCCATATAAGTCCATATCGGGCTAAAAATATATATGGAAGCTATATCTAAATCTGAACCGATTTCAATCAAATTTGGCACACATGACTATACTACCAATTGTGCTCCTTGTGCAAAATTTCAAGCTAATCGGGATAAAACTCTGGCTTCTGGGTCCATATAAGTGCATATCGGGCGAAAGATATATATGGGAGCTATATCTAAATCTGAATCGATTTCAACCAAATTTGGCACACATAGCTACAATGCTAAACCTACTCCTTGTGCAAAATTTCAACTAAATCGGAGCAAAAAATTGGCCTCTGTGGTCATATGAGTGTAAATCGGGCGAAAGCTATATATGGGAGCTATATATAAATCTGAACGGATTTCAATCAAATTTGGAACGCATAGCTAGAATGCTAAATCTACTCCCTGTGCAAAATTTCAACCACATTGGGTCAAAACTCTAGCTTTTAGGACCATATTAGTCCATATCGGGCGAAAGATATATATGGGAGCTATATCTAAATCTGAACCGATTTCAATCCAATTTTACACACTTGACTATACTACTAATTGTACTCCTAGTGCAAAATTTCAACCAAATTCGGCCAAATATCTGGCTTCTGGGGCCATATAAGTCCATATCGGGCGAAAGATATATATGGGAGCTATATCTAAATCTGAACCGATTTCAATCAAATTTTGCACACTTGACTATACGACTAAGTGTTATGCTAATACAAAATTTCAAGCAAATCCGTATAAAACTCTGGCTGCTGGGTCCATATTAGTGCATATCGGGCGAAAGATATATATGGGAGCTATATCTAAATCTGAACCGATTTCAATAAAATTTGGCACACTTGACTATAGTACTAATTGCTCTTCTTGTGCAAAATTTTAAGCAAATTAAGGTAAAACTCTGGCTTCTGGGGCCATATAAGTCCATATCGGGCGAAATATATATATGGGAGCTATATCTAAATCTGAACAGATTTCTTCCAAAATCAATAGGGATCTATTCTGAGCCCAAACACATACTTGTGCCAAATTTGAAGTCGATTGGACTAAAACTGCGACCTAGACTTTGATTACAAAAATGTGTTCACGGACAGACGGACATCGCTATATCGACTCAGGAACCCACCCTGAGCATTTTTGCCAAAGACACCATGTGTCTATCTCGTCTCCTTCTGGGTGTTGCAAACATATGCACTAACTTATAATACCCTGTTCCACAGTGTGGAGCAGGGTATAAAAATTGTGAATTTTTGAAAATATTTGAGGTCAGACGTTTCCGACAAGCGTTAGAATTCATTAAAAATTATAAAAAGTTATAAAAGTTATTTATGTGACAAAATATCACAGATTTTTTTAATTTACATCCAAAACATTGAATTCGGATCACACCTAAAGAAGTGATGCAAACTCAGTGCAAGGGCTGTTGAAATGGAGGACTTCCGTCCTATGACAAGCCCATGTTAAATTCATCGCTTCCGCGTAATTTTGCACCACTTCCGGATCCAAAAAGAACATTTTCATTACTTTTTTGGCGACGCTGTTTTTGCTGGGGACTATTATATGAGCTGTCATGATGCGGAGGAAAAGGAATCAATTAAACACCTCTTATGTGAGTGTCCTGCATTTTGCGTAAGGCGTAAGCAAATTTTAGGGCCATACAACTTCAGATTACTGGCGGACCTGGAAAACGGACCTAATGTTTTTGGAAAAATCTGGTTGGTTCAACAGAAGAAAATAATCGAGAAGTTTCAGCGGTTAAGACTAGAAGTGCCCATATGTAATAGGTACTTTTAGTTAATGTGGTATCACAATGGACTGAATAGTCTAAGTGAGCCTGAATCTTAATCTGGCTGCCACTTTAACCTAACCTAACCTTTATCACTTTGGAATAGCGTTAGTGCACCTTTATCGTTTTAAGATCGCCTTATCCCACATCAGATCTATTTATAGGAGAAAGTCTTAAACGTCGCCATCCATAACATATTCATTAGAATACAATGCTATTGGAACAACAAAAGCGTCTACAAAAGCAACCACATTAAAATCGCAGAAAAAGAAAAGAGACACAATTCCAAATCGAAGCACAATTTGTCCGAACTTACGGCTGTATATTCTTGTTTTTTTTTTCCTTTTAAAGATCCGTAGATTCCATCAAAACCCTTCTAACTCAAAACAAATAATTTTATTTGTTCCTCTTATAAACTATATATATATATATATATATATATATATATATATATCAGTGGACCATTACTTAAACCCGCAAAAGAAACCTCACCTACTTAGGTCTGAGCGTAGGATTACAAGCTGACATCTTCATGAAAAGTACTAGAATTTGATCTGTGATGGTGGTTTCGGCCTCATCGACTTTTTAATATCTTTCACTATTCATAGAGCTCTTTTCAGGCCATAGATTCTATATTTTCGAACTATTCACTTTCACAAGATTTTTATACTCCGACGTTCATGCATCCTATCATAAAAAAAATTTACTCCCACACTTCATACCTCTAATGGCATCCCACCACTACCAGCACCACACATGTTTATGGCTAACGGCGATATACGTTTATGGGAATTGTGATGGAATTTTGTGTTGGCCATGTCTAATTTGTTGTTTTGTTCTTCTTTTAGCCTTGTTGTGATAGGTGGTTTTTGTTAGGCTGTTTATTTTGTTAATTAATTACATGCCTCGAAAACAACTTGTGAATAGAGTGTGCCATTATAATAACAATAATAACAATGAATTGTAAACATTCACGTATGTGTGAGCACATAAATTTAATTCCATAACATGGGTGCTTCATATTCCTTCGCATCACCATCATTGTGGGCGTGAGGTGGAGGAGGGGGAGGTTTAGTTGAAGCTGAATGATGTTCTAGCAGTAAAATAAATATTCTCTCTTACTCTTTACACAACGTACAGAAGAACCCAACCACCGGTTGCAGAGACACTAATTGCTATTTTATTATACCTTGTCCGATTTCCATTTCGTGTCCATAGTTCATAGTTTGTTTTCATATGGAATAATTTAATTTATTTTCTAATTAACAATATCTTTTGTGTGATTGTTTATTGTTTCTCAGAAAATACTTAGACAATAAATATGCTAGGGTAAGAGATGGGTAAGAGTTATGAGTTTTGTAAATTATCCAAAGAAGTTCGAAGGCAATTTATCACTTGAGCCCTGCGGTACTTTGGCTCATTCCTGGCGAAGAGCCGTCTTGATATAATCGACACACTGGTTGTTATACCCCAAAACCACATAGTGGTCAGGGTATACAAACTTTGATCTGCCAAAAAATGTGCCTACCAGAAATATTGATTTTAGACCCGATAAACTATATATACCGATCGACTCAGAATCACCTCCCTAGTCGATCTAGCCCTTGGTGTCCGTATGTCCGTCCATGTATTTTTTGTTCGCAGGATTCCGGTCGCAATTAATAACCAATTTTGATAAAATTTTCTACATAGCGGTTTTTTGATACAGGGACGAACGCTATTGAATTTGAATGGATGGGGTCAGAATGCGGTCATTTACTAACCGATCGGGGTCAAATTTTCGACAAAGTATTCTAATTTACCATACTTTAGATTCCTTAATCACTGAAGGGGGGTTTCAGGCTGAAATATTAGTAATAAGAGAGGTGCCGAAATGGCTGAGAAGTAATGTTCCAAAAAATGTTGGCATTATTATATACTCAGACAGTCAACCTGCAATAAAATCCTTGGGCTCTGTGTTCCTTAACTCGAAAACGGCCATCGACTGCCGCAAATCTCTCAACGAGATGGCTGAGCAGTACAATATTCACCTAATATGGGTGCCTGGCCACAGGAACATACCGGGGAACTGTCAAGCAGATGTGTTAGCAAGGCTAGGAACTACCTTACATATTCCAGGGGAACTATAAAGATTACTTGGATCCAAAAATTTTCACCTTTCCTTAAGGTTTTTGGTATTGATTCCGAGCGGCCTCTTTAAAATAAAGACATTTTTTAGAGACCTTAAATCTAGGATTAATAAAATTAAAATTAGGATTACGATCTTATTTAACGACTTTTCTTTTTCTTTTGGCGGTATATTAATAAAGTTATTCACGTACTTTACTTTAAGGAAAAGTTGCCTTAGACATGCGACTTTATCGGAGGGACGCAAATTTACAAAATTTGTGTACTACATTTAACGAAAAAAATTTTTGAAACACATATTACAAACTTTATTTTAATTAAAATTTCCTTATTTTAAATAAATTTGTCCTTAATATTTTGTAAATTACACATCCTCAAAACTAGGTTGCGTAATCTTTAATATTACTTAAATATTTATTTCAGTGCTGGGTGCGATGATGCTGAGTCCTGTTGGAATGTGCATGCACTAAAAAAATATTGTCGTGAGGTCAAAGATTCAATGTCTTTAAAATACGAATGCAAATTTTGTTTAGCATAGAAGTGACATTTCTCTAATATAAAGTTTTTTTCCTTGTCCAAAAGTCGACAAACTTTTCAATAAAGTCGTATTGTCCTTATAATTAAGTGATTTGACTTAAAAATGGGTATCATAACATGAACGAAAATAAAAATAGGACTAAGGTCAACTTGACTTTAATAATTCAGAAAAATTTCATTAATGGAATTGTCTTTAAATTGTCTTTTAAATTTTTAAAGTAGGGACAAAATCTTTGGGACCGGGCATGCTAATTTTTCAGTGCGTAGTTTTTATTCCATTTGCCTGAACTTGGAAATCTAAAAGTATTTTAGGAACACAAATAGGTGTTCCGAAAATGGTGTGTATCGGTCCATGTTTTGGTATAGCTTCATTATAGACCGATCTACCGATTTTACTTTTTGAGTTTCTAGAAATCGTATTTTCAATCCGATTTGCCTGAAATTGGAAATCTAGAAGTATTTTAGGGCCACAAATAGGTGTCCCGAAAATAGTGTGTATTTGTCCATGTTTTGCTATAGCCCCTATATAGCAAGATCTGCTGATTTACCTTCTTGGGTTTCTAAACACTGCAATGTTTATCCAATTTACCTGAAATTCAACATCTCGAGGTATTTTGGATCCATAAATAGGTCTGCCGAATATGGTTTGTATCTGTCCAAGATTTAGTTTAGCCACCATATGGCCCAATCTCCCGATTTGACTTCTTGAGCGTCTAGGCATCCGAACTTTTATCCGATCTGCCTGAAATTTAAAAACTAGAGGTATTTTGGGTTTATAAATAAATGTGCCAAATTTGCGACATATCGATCGATTTTGATATACCCCCCATGTACACCGATCTGCCGATTTGACTTCGGGACACCACAATTTTTATCCGATTTACCGGATAAGGTTAGAGGTATTTTCGGTCCGTAAATAGGTGTAGCGTATATGGTGTGGATCGGTCCATTTTTATACCCTCCATCATAGGATGGGGGTATATTAACTTTGTCATTCCGTTTGTAACACATCGAAATATTGCTCTAAGACCCCATAAAGTATATATATTCTGGGTCGTGGTGAAATTCTGAGTCGATCTAAGCATGTCCGTCCGTCCGTCTGTTGAAATCACGCTAACTTCCGAACGAAAGAAGCTATCGACTTGAAACTTGGCACAAGTAGTTGTTATCGTTGTAGGTCGGATGGTATTGCAAATGGGCCATATCGGTCCACTTTTACGTATAGCCCCCATATAAAGGGACCCCCAGATTTGGCTTGTGGAGCCTCTAACAGAAGCATGTTTCATCCGATCCGGCTGAAATTTGGTACATGCTGTTGGTATGTGGTCTCTAACAACCATGCAAAAATTGGTCCACATCGGTCCATAATTATATATAGCCCCCACATAAACCGATCCCCAGATTTGGCTTGTGGAGCCTAAAAGAGAAGCAAATTTCATCCGATCCGGCTGAAATTTGGTACATGATGTTAGTATATAGTCCCTAACAACCATGCAAAAATTGGTCCACATCGGTTCATAATCATATATAGCCCCCATATAAACCGATCCCCAGATTTGGCTTGCGGAGCCTCAAAGAGAAGAAAATTTCATCCGATCCAGCTGAAATTTGGTACATGATGTTGGTATATGGTTTCTAACAACCATGCAAAAATTGGTCCATATCGGTGCTTAATTATAGATAGCCCCCATATAAACCGATCCCCAGATTTGGCTTGTGGAGCCTCTAAGAGAAGCATATTTCATCCGATCCGGCTGATCATCCTGTTGTAATGAATAAAAAATTTCGTCAAATGGTGAAATTTAGTGCCCATTGAAACAAACCTTGTTTTGCTAAGGCCCATTCTATTGAATGGGCGGATATTTGTGCCATCTTAAGTGCCATATGGGAGCCACCGTGGTGCAATGGTTAGCATGCCCGCCTTGCATACACAATGTCGTGGGATCGATTCCTGCTACGACCGAACACCAAAAAGTTTTTCAGCGGTGGATTATCCCACCTCAGTAATGCTGGTGACATTTCTGAGGGTTTCAAAGCTTCTCTAAGTGGTTTCACTGCAATGTGGAACGCCGTTCGGACTCGGCTATAAAAAGGAGGTCCCTTATCATTGAGCTTAACATGGAATCGGGCAGCACTCAGTGATAAGAGAGAAGTTCACCAATGTGGTATCACAATGGACTGAATAGTCTAAGTGAGCCTGATACATCGGGCTGCCACATAACCTAACCTAACCTAACCTAAGTGCCATATGCACTTCTAAATTTTCCACTCACTGAAAAGTACATCTCATTTTGATGGCACTTTCTAAATAATGAGACATACATCACATCACAAGCCTTGAATTGTCCATCCATCACCCAAGTATTTGCCAACAAAATTATGCAGACTTTGTCAGGATCACTACCAAACATTACACCCATGTGGATAATATATCACGTGTTATGCTTTCAAAAGTTTTGGCTTCAGTCTTCCTTCGCTTCTTGCCTTACAAATTGGTAGCTTCGGTTGAAATCATAATGGTGAATAGCGCTGTCATGGAGCAACATAAAATAGTTTATGGTATATGCAATTGTCCTTCATCTACAAATATTTTATGCATGTGCGTTTGTCTATTTAACCGCGCCAGTATTTATGCATGCAAACTACCGTGGTGCAACAAAGGTTTCTGCTAAAACCGTTTGTCATTGCGTTGATATTTTGTTTACAGTGAAGATTTATTTAGAAATTTAATGAAGCTAACAAATTCGTTCATGCCATATTTTCTGATTTGAGCATCAAATAACTTCTGAGCATTTGATTTCCCGAAACATTGGCCACTGACCCCATATTTTATATACTTTTCCCCTCACTTTCAGAATAGATATAGTTTAAACTGTTTTTACACTGAAAAAAATATTGACATAATATGAAATATTATGCAATCTCGTTTTTATACCCTCCATCATAACATACGTTATAGTATTGCAAATGGGCCACATCGGACCACGTTTACGTATAGCCCCCACATAAACCGATCCCCAGATTTGGCTTGCGGAGCCTCTAAGAGAAGCATATTTCATCCGATCCGGCTGAAATTTGTTAATTAGTTTCGGTTCAGGCGAATGAACCTTTCCACCGAAGCTTATGTACCCTCCACCATGGATTGCGTAGAAACTTCTACTGAAGACTGTCATCCACAATCGATAACACTTGCCGATGACAAGGTATCTTAAAACTTCCTAACACTGTAATATATACCACATAGTCCATACGTGGTATATATTAAACAAAAAGGGCCGATTAAATACGTATATGATTAAGTTTAAAGTTTCTATAGAAATAAAATTTTGACAAAATAAAATTTTGACAACATTTTCTATAGAAGTACAATTTGGAAAAAATTTTCTATAGAAATAAAATTTGGAAACAATTTTCTATAGAAATAAAATTTTGACAAAATTTTCTATAAAAATACAATTTTGACAAAATTTTCTATAGAAATAAAATTTGGAAAAAAATTTCCATAGAAATAAAATTTTGACTAAATTTTCTACAGAAATAAAATCTTGACAAAATTTTCTATAGAAATAACATTTTGACAATGTTTTCTATAAAAATAAAATTTTGGTAGATTATTTTTGGCTCGAGTGGCAACCATGATTATGAACCGATATGGACTAATTTTTGTGTGATTGGGGATCGGCTATATATAACTATAAACCGATACGGACCAATTTTGGCATGGTTATTAGCGGCCTTATACTAACACCACGATGCAAATTTTAACCGGATCGGATGAATTTTGCTGCTCCAAGAGGCTCCGGAGATCAAATCTGGGGAAAGGTTTATATGGGGGCTATATATAATTATGGACCGATATGGACCAATTCGTGAGTGTTTCTTAGAGACCACATTCTAACACCATGTTCCAAATTTCAACCGGATCGGATGAATTTTGCTCCTCCAAGAGGCTCCGGAGGACAAATCTGGGGATCGATTTATATGGGGGCTATATATAATTATGGACCGATATGGACCAATTCTTACATGGTTGTTAGGGACCATATACTAACACCACGTACCAAATTTCAACCGGATCGGATGAATTTTGCTCCTCTAAGAGGCTCCGGAGGTCAAATCTGGGGATCGGTTTATATGGGGGCTATATATAATTAAGGTCATTAGAGAACATATACCAACACCATGTACTAAATTTCAGCCGGATCGAATGAAATTTGCTTCTCTTAGAGGCTCCGCAAGCCAAATCGGGGGATCGGTTTATATGGGGGCTATATATAATTATGAACCGATGTGGACCAATTTTTGCATGGTTGTTAGAGACCATATACTAACACCATGTACCAAATTTCAGCCGGATCGGATGAAATTTAGTTCTCTTAGAGCAATCGCAAGCCAAATTTGGGGGTCCCTTTATATGGGGGCTATACGTAAAAGTCGACCGATATGGCCCATTTGCAATACCATCCGACCTACATCAATAACAACTACTTGTGCCAAGTTTCAAGTCGATAGCTTGTTTCGTTCGGAAGTTAGCGTGATTTCAACAGACGGACGGACGGACGGACATGCTCAGATCGACTCAGAATTTCACCACGATCCAGAATGTATATACTTTGTGGGGTCTTAGAGCAGTATTTCGATGTGTTACAAACGGAATGACAAAGTTAATATACCCCTATCCTATGGTGGAGGGTATAAAAAATTAGCCATTTTTGGTAGACTCGTGTTCATAATTTTATACAGCCGCCATATAAAGGGACCCCATGTTTCAATTCTGGCTCTATAATTTCCGCACAAAAGTTCATATCGGTTCGTGATTATTTCTTCCCTATATATATACCGTAGAAGTTGCTACGCAATCCATGGTGGAGGCTACATAAGATTCGGCCTGGACGAACTTACGGCCGTATATACTTCTTAGTACTTACACTTTACACATTATTAAGAATATTTTTTCATACCCTCCACCATAGGGGGTGGTACACTAACGTGTATACATTGGCGATAAAAATCGAGTGCATGCTTTTAAAATGTTTGTCATTGCACAAAACCTTAACTTATAGTAATAGCAGTACAAAAGCGACGAAATTAGGCTCCTATACCGAATTCTGGAGGGAGACCCAGACAGACAGGTCCGTTTGATGTTACGTCAGGACACCTTAACAGGCTAGCTTTGCAAAAAACAAGAATGTAAGCCCACAATCTATTCGTAGATTCGAGAGCAGAATTGGTTGCGTGGTGCAAATCTGAGTCGATATAGCGATATCCGTCCAACTACACAGAAAAAAATATCGTCAAAATAAACCCAATAAAAAACTTGTTTGAACTTGAAAATTTTTCAATTAACCAAAGTCTAAATTCTGGAGGCGCC
The DNA here is from genome assembly GCF_050003625.1 of Haematobia irritans. NCBI lineage: Eukaryota > Metazoa > Arthropoda > Insecta > Diptera > Muscidae > Haematobia > Haematobia irritans. Next base: position 129,773,568 of record NC_134397.1, read on the forward strand.
GACTATATTATACCCTGCACCACTTTGTAGATGATATAAATCGATAGATATGTATTAGAAGTATACAAAAATTTGGGTCATTCAAACAAATTTTGGACTTAGCAGTGGCAAGGAAAATTTTGATATTTTGATAATTTTTGCCGAAATTAGAAATAAATATATATGGGAGTTATATCTAAATCTGATTCGAATTCAACCAAATATGACATACATCGGCAGAATGTGAATTCTACTCCCTGTGCAAAATTTCACGTAAATCGGATTACAACATTGACCTCTGTGTGTCATACGAGTGCAAATTGGAATAAGGATATATATGAAACCTATATCAAAAGCTGAACCGATTTCTTCTCCCTATGCAAGGTTTCACGTAAATCAGAGAAAAACTTTGGCCTCTGCGGTTATATGAGTGTAAATCGGATGAAGGATAAATATCGGAGCTATATCTAAATCCGAAAATTTCAGGTGCTTCTAGAATTTCAGGCGGCTTTTAGAAACCCAAGAAGTAAAGGCGGGAGATCGGTATATATGGGGGCTATACCAAAACATGGACCGACATTCACCATTATCACAATGGACTGAATAGTCTAAGTGAGCCTGAAACTTAACCTTTGTGCATGTGATAACACCGGAAGCGATACCAGCGTGATAAGTGCCCGTGCGGCCTATAATAAAAAACGGATGGTAGAGAGGTTATCCCTACGATATTTTTCAATTATTTACTATAGGTGGAGTCTTCTATGACGCACAAATTGCATATATAAAGGGTGATTTGTTAAGAGCTTGATAACTTTTTTTTAAAAAAAAACGCATAAAATTTGCAAAATCTCATCGGTTCTTTATTTGAAACGTTAGATTGGTCCATGACATTTACTTTTTGAAGATAATTTCATTTAAATGTTGACCGCGGCTGCGTCTTAGGTGGTCCATTCGGAAAGTCCAATTTTGGGCAACTTTTTCGAGCATTTCGGCCGGAATAGCCCGAATTTCTTCGGAAATGTTGTCTTCCAAAGCTGGAATAGTTGCTGGCTTATTTCTGTAGACTTTAGACTTGACGTAGCCCCACAAAAAATAGTCTAAAGGCGTCAAATCGCATGATCTTGGTGGCCAACTTACCGGTCCATTTCTTGAGATGAATTGTTACCCGAAGTTTTCCCTCAAAATGGCCATAGAATCGCGAGCTGTGTGGCATGTAGCGCCATCTTGTTGAAACCACATGTCAACCAAGTTCAGTTCTTCCATTTTTGGCAACAAAAAGTTTGTTAGCATCGAACGATAGCGATCGCCATTCACCGTAACGTTGCGTCCAACAGCATCTTTGAAAAAATACGGTCCAATGATTCCACCAGCGTACAAACCACACCAAACAGTGCATTTTTCGGGATGCATGGGCAGTTCTTGAACGGCTTCTGGTTGCTCTTCACTCCAAATTCGGCAATTTTGCTTATTTACGTAGCCATTCAACCAGAAATGAGCCTCATCGCTGAACAAAATTTGTCGATAAAAAAGCGGATTTTCTGCCAACTTTTCTAGGGCCCATTCACTGAAAATTCGACGTTGTGGCAGATCGTTCGGCTATTCATGATGAAATGTCAAAGCATACTGAGCATCTTTCTCTTTGACACCATGTCTGAAATCCCACGTGATCTGTCAAATACTAATGCATGAAAATCCTAACCTCAAAAGAATCACCCTTTAGATACTTGTTTGTAAATATAGAGTTTTCTTTAATTTTTAATAGAATACAGATATGTTAAAATTTTTGATTAGTATTCTAGAGGCCCTGATGTTTGTCACAGGCGAGGTACCTATAAGTATCCTTATACGTACCAAGCAACAATATATTGTTTTGTTAGTTGAATGTTCTGAACAAACTGGTTTTTTGAAGGAAAAAAATGCCATTCGTTTTGTTTTGTTATTGTTGGTTTTGTTCTTTAAGCATTGTTGTTGTTTTTTTTTTATTTCAGCTTAAAACCATACATTGACTAAACTACAAGTGTAGCTTAACCAACAGAGGAAAATAATGTTTGTCAAATTTATTTGGGCAAAGCCTTATAGACTGCAAGATGGTTGGATGGATGCACGTTTCGGAATTACCACATTCCTCATCAGCATCCTCTACTTGCAGCAAAACAGGATTTTATTAGTGACGCTCGTTTTGTTCGCAGTATTATGTGCATAGTGGTTTGCTTCAAACTTGGTCTAAATTGAGGAACATCTTGCCAAATTCCAGGAGCTGATGGGTCTGGAATATGTATAGAAATATAAAAACTTAGATCGACCATGATTTCTATGAAGTTCAAATAAGTTTTTTTCCAATTGTAGTTCCGCTACAGTGGATATATCTTCGGAAGACATAAAATTATGTACGACGATGCAACGAAACCAATGGAAACTTCAAAAATTACAAATTCTTCTAGGGTAGGTTAGGTTAGGTGGCAGCCCGATGTATCAGGCTCACTTAGACTATTCAGTCTATTGTGATACCACAACTTCTCTCTTATCACTGAGTGCTGCCCGATTCCTTGTTAAGCTCAATGACAAGTGACCTCTTTTTTATAGCCGAGTCCGAACGGCTTTCCACATTGCAGTGAAACCACTTGGAGAAGATTTGAAACCCTCAGAAATGTCACTAGCATATCTGAGGTGGGATAATCCACCGCTGAAAAACGTTTTGGTGTTCGGCTGAAGCAGGAATCGAACCCACGACCTTGTGTATGCAAGGCGGGCATGCTAACCATTGCACCACGGTGGCTCTTAGCATTATAGCATCGATTGAAGATTGCTCTCGAAACGACAACACGCTTAGGTCCCTTGGAGGTCCCTTGTCATTGAACTTAACATGGAATCGGGCAGCACTCAGTGATAAGAGAGAAGTTCACCAATGTGGTATCACAATGGACTGAATAGTCTAAGTGAGCCTGATACATCGGGCTGCCATCTAACCTAACCTAACCTAGCCCCATATATAATTATGGACCGATATGTACCAATTTTTGCATGGTTATTAGAGACCATATACTAACACCACGTACCAAATTTCAACCGAATCGGATGAATTTTGCTCCTCCAAGAGTTTCCGTAGGTCAAATCTGGGGATCGATTTATATGGGGGCTATATATAATTATGGACCGATATGGACCAATTCTTGCGTGTTTGTTAGAGACCACATACCAACACCATGTACCAAATTTCAATCGGATCGGATGAATTTTGCTCATCTAAGAGACTCCGAAGCTCAAATCTAGGGATCGGTTTATATGGGGGCTATATATAATTATAGACCGATATGGGCCAATTTTTGCATGGCTGTTAAAGAACATATACCAACACCAAGTACCAAATTTCAACCGGATCGGATGAATTTTGCTCCTGCAAAAGGCTCCGGAAATCAAATCTGTGGATCGGTTTATATGGGGGCTATATGTAATTATGGACCGATATGGACCAGTTTTTGCACGATTGTTAGAGGCGATATACTAATACCATGTATCAAATTTCAGCCAGATCGGATAAAATATGCTACTCTTAGAGGCTCCGCAAGCCAAATCTGGGGGTCCGTTTATATGGGGGCTATGCGTAAAAGTGGACCGATTTTGAATAACGTCTGACCTACATCAATAACAACTACTTGTGCCAAGTTTCAAGTCGATAGCTTGTTTCGTTCGGACGGACGGACGTGGTTAGGTCGACCCAGAATTTCACCACGACCCAGAATATATATACTTTATGGGGTCTTAGAGCAATATTTCGATGTATTACAAACGAAATGACAAAGTTAATATTTCCCCCATCCTATGGTGGAGGGTATAAAAAAGCGATAGCATTTTTTCCATTTCCAGTCCAATATGATGGTAGGGTATTTAGCCGTATCGTTATTTCATCAACCTTAGCATACCAAAAGCAAAAACAATAATTTATAAAGCTACTTATGAAGTTTCCCCATCATCTTTATCGATAGTTGATTCCTACTCTATATTCAATAGAGTTTTTTTCTTACCTTTTTCCACTACGAGTATACCCTGGATATTTGAGAGGCCAGCGTTTACAATGCAATGACGTTTAAAAAAAACTGAAGATTGTTTTTTCCCAAATGCCACTGACAGTTCGAGAGAACCCATCAAAATGTTGAACTTCGGGCTTTTATTTGGTATTCTGTTGCAACTTTGGCAATACCATATGCCATGAAACAATGTTAGTTTTTGGCATAGTTTTTCTGCGATTTTTATATTTTCTATTTACGCGCTTCGAAGCGTATTTGCTGTGGGTCTCTGAGCATATTTCAATAGCTTCTTGTTTTTCCCCCTGGATCCAAATGTACGAACGTACATACGTATGTACGATATGCCAACCGCTAGTCATTGAAAGAATATCGTTCTTTGAGATGCACTTTACAACTCGCTTGTTTATTTGGAAATATGTTATTCTTCGTGGCGAACCTTTGTTCTTCATGTCCTCTGATAATTTGGAACATTGCGTTTCCTTTATTTGACAGCTGTTCCGGCAAGTGAAACAAATTTTTATATGTTTTTTTTCTGTTTGCCACCACAAGCGGATTAGGGGCATGTTAGTTTGTCTATTGTTTTGTATGTAATGGAATATTTGATTATAAAATACTAACGTATACGTTTTTTGTTTGTAGCCGAATGTGGAAAAGAAGACAGTTGCATTGTATTTCTTTAAGAGACTGATGTAAAGGTTATCAAAAACTTAATATATATGTATGGAGTTTTGTAGCCTTCTTTAATTTCAAAAAGGCCTTACACATTATATACATACAACGAATTCTTCCAACTAAAATTTTATCGGCAAACATTTTATACTAATACCATTTCCGTTCGTCCTGCACGGATGAAAAGGACTGTTTTTCATATGTTTGGCTATAAACATTATATGTTTGGAACACAAACTTTTAAACACAATATTTTTGAGTGCAAGCATATAATGTTCATAAACTAGCATAACATGGTTGGGACATATATGTTAATATGTTAGAACATATTATGTTTGGGACATAAAATGTTTGTAAATGTAATATGCTTGGATGCAAACATATATTAATTTAGAAATAGCCTATTAACATATATGTGTTTAGTAGCTTGGAGCGCTATTTAACAGGGAGCGATATTGAATTAAGTTGGTGGTTGTTGCTTGTTATTACAAAATTAACATTTTATTTTTCCTTGGGCAATTGATCAGCTACTTCTTTGATCCATACAAACTGTGTGGCCCGCTGTTCGAATCCCCGTCCGGCAAAAGGTAAAATTAAAATAAAAAAAAAATCATAAAATTGAATAATTTCTTCTACAATGTTTGTATTACAGAAAAAGGTGCTAAGAACTAAAAAATCTCGTGGAAGTGAGAAAGATGTGGGGGAATATACAATTGGGCAGAAACAAAATTTTGAGCATTCAGGTCGAAAACCTATGTTGTTAGCACCTATATTACCTGTTTATTTTCATAATTCATTATGATTGTAAATATATAAATAAATAAATAAAATTTTGAGCACAATATTGTTTGGGAGAATTTTTTTTAAGCATATAATATTTTTGGGTGCAAAATGCTTCCAAACATATTATATGGTCACATAATAACATATTGTTTTTTGAAAGACAACATTATTGAATTTGGATGAAAAAATACAAAATGTTTGGAACTTAGACTACCCAAACATATATTGTTTAGACCAATATGCTTTCAAACATATTATATATTGGTAGAGATCAAACATATAAATGTTTGGGCAATACCCAAAAATGTATATGCTTGAAGCAAAATATGTTTGGGAGTATATGTTACAGAAGCGATTTTTTGTGAGGGTGTGAATGGTGGCATGTATTATAATTTCGTTTCATTTGTATACCATCACCACCCTATGGTGGAGGGTATGGAGGCATTCTATATGTAACACATCGTAGGTATACACATATTATGGGCAGTGGTGAAATTCTGAGTCGATTGAGCTAAAATATCCGAACTTTTGTATTCACACATTATCCAAAATATCGGCCTTGTGTACTTTATCAGTATAATTTAAAAAAAATCGGTTTATATAGATTGAGTTACATATCATGCGTTAATCCGTGCGCTGATGGAAGGTAAGGGTAACAGTTTGAAGCACTCTAACAAAACTGTTGCTTTCAAAGAGGAAATTCAACTCTTTAATCAACGGACGCATTAACGCATGGTATGTAACTCAACCTTAAACCACAAAAATCAACAAAAGTAAAATTCAGTATATACATTCAAAATGTTTAAATGTTCTACCTTTGCATTGTACGATTTGTTGAAAGTAAATAATTTAATCGTTTCACTTGTAAGTGTAAGGAATTTAAGGAATATAGTAGGGAATATTTAACTCTTAAAATGCATTCAGCTGTTAAAGTTAACATACGCTTTCTTAATTTGTTTTCAACCATGTCGAATATTAGAAATGCCTTTTCAAAGTAAGCATTCGAAAAGGGGACGCGCACCCAGAGAAGGAATATGATCACCTCAAACATGTTTTAAGAGCAAAATGTTATTTTTGTTTGGTGACCATATAACATGGTTTTCGCAACCATGTTATTTTCTTGGAAATCATGTATCTGATTTCGGCAAGCAGATTATATTTGACGAGAAAATAACATTTCAGTGGCAAACATGTTACATGATCACCATACAAAAATAACATTTTGCTCTTGAAACATGTTTGAGGTGATCATATTCCTTCTCTGGGTGCGCGTCCCCTTTTCGAATGCTTACTTTGAAAAGGCATTTCTAAAAACCCCAAATAAATGCTACCCCTAAAAATCTCCCCAAACGTGTAAAAAAAACCCCTAAATTTGGGAAAACCCCCAGCCTGGCAACACTGATCTAGCCCTTGGTGTACGTCTGCCCGTCCGTCCGTCCATGTATTCTGTGTTCGCAGGATCACGGTTGCAATTATTAACCGATTCTAGTGAAGTTTGGTACATGACTTTTTTGAGCACAAAGACGAACACAAATTTGGCCATAAAACTTCATTTATTAACAAATTTTACTCAAAGTTAGTTCTATCTATTCTTCTACAGTGCTAACTATATCTGCAAAGAAACATCCACATCGTTTTAGATTCAGATGTAGCTCCCATATATATGTATCGTCCGATTTTCCAAAATTTGAACATAATAACCTCAAGATGCTCCTCTCGGGTTCATATTTAGATATAGCTCCCATGTTTATGTATCATAGGTTCAGATTTAGATATAGCTCCCATTTATATGTATCGCCCGATTTCTCTAAATTTGGCCGTAATACACTAATTTATTATCCGATCTTTCTCAAAGCTGGCACAAATTAAGTTTCTAAAATATTAATTAAATCTGCAAAATATCATCCTAATCGGTTCATATTTAGATATAGCACCTATTTATATGTATCGCCCGAACTTACTCAAAGTTGGCTTAATCTAATATTGTGTAGTACTAACTATGCGTGCAAAGAAACATCCAAATATGTACTCGGACGAAAAATATAAATATGTTTTAACACAATATTTTTAAGTGCAAGCATACAATGTTTATGAACTAGCATAACATTCCTGCAAAAAAATTTGGAAGTTCTTCCCAAGGTACCACTTTAAAAGAACTTCCAAAAATGCCCTCCCAAAGATGTTCTTTATTTTAACTGCACAGAAAGTTCATTTAAGTCAATTTTTATATAACTCGTTTATTTCATATTTTTAATGGGAAATTTATTTCTTTATACCCTCCACCATAGGATGGGGGGTATATTAACTTTGTCATTCCGTTTGTAACACATCGAAATATTGCTCTAAGACACCATAAAGTATATATATTCTGGGTTGTGGTGAAATTCGGAGTCCATCTAACATAAGCATGTCCGTCCGTCCTTCCGTCCGTCTGTTGAAATCACGCTAACTTCCAAACGAAACAAGCTATCGACTTGAAACTTGGCACAAGTAGTTGTTATTGATGTAGGTCAGACGTTATTCAAAATGGGCCATATCGGTCCACTTTTACGTATAGCCCCCATATAGGGAGCCACCGTGGTGCAATGGTTAGCATGCCCGCCTTGCATACACAAGGTCGTGGGTTCGATTCCTGCTACGACCGAACACCAAAAAGTTTTTCAGCGGTGGATTATCCCACCTCAGTAATGCTGGTGACATTTCTGAGGGTTTCAAAGCTTCTCTAAGTGGTTTCACTGGAATGTGGAACGCCGTTCGGACTCGGCTATAAAAAGGAGGTCCCTTGTCATTGAGCTTAACATAGAATCGGGCAGCACTCAGTGATAAGAGAGAAGTTCACCACTGTGGTATCACAATGGACTGAATAGTCTAAGTGAGCTTGATACATCGGGCTGCCACATAACCTAACCTAACCTAGCCCCCATATAAACGGACCCTCAGATTTGGCTTGCTGAGCCTCTAAGAGAATCACATTTCATCCGAACCGGCTGAAATTTGGTACATGGAGTTGGTATATGGTCTCTAACAACCATGCAGAAATTGGTATATAGCCCCCATATAAACCGTTCTCCAAATTTCACCTCCGCAGCCTCTTGGAGAAGCAAAATTCATCCGGTCCGGTTCAAATTTGGAACGTGATGTTAGTATATGGCCACTAACAACCAAAATTGGTCCATATCGGTTCATAATCATGGGTGCCACTCGAGCCAAAAATAATCTTCCAAAATTTTATTTCTATAGAAAATTTTGTCAAAATTTTATTTCTATAGAAAATTTTGTCAAAATTTTATTTCTATAGAAAATTTTGTTAAAATTTTATTTCTATAGAAAATTCTGTTAAATTTCATTTCTATAGAAAATTTTGTTAAAACTTTATTTCTATAGAAAATTTTGTCAAAACTTTATTTCTATAGAAAATTTTGTTAAAATTTTATTTCTATAGAAAATTTTGTAAAAAAAATGTTTTCATATAGAACATTTTGTCCAACTGAATTATAAACGTATTTAATCGGTCTTTTTATACCCTCCACCATAGGATGGGGGTATATTAACTTTGTCATTCCGTTTGTAACACATCGAAATATTGCTCTAAGACTCATAAAGTATATATATTCTGGGTCGTGGTGAAATTCTGAGTCGATCTGAGCATGTCCGTCCGTCCGTCTGTTGAAATTACGCTAACTTCCGAACGAAACAAGCTATCGACTTGAAACTTTGCACAAGTAGTTGTTATTTATGTAGGTCAGACGTTATTCAAAATGGGCCATATCGGTCCACCTTTACGTATAGCCCCCATATAAACGGACCCCCAAATTTGGCTTGCGAATCCTCTAAGAGAAGCAAATTTCATCCGTATATGGTCTCTAACAACCATACAAAAATTGGTCCACATCGGTCCATAATTATATATAGCCCCCATATAAACCGATCCCCCAATTTTGATTGCGGAGCCTCTAAGAGAAGCAAATTTCATCCGATCCGGCTGAAATTTGGTACATGGTGTTAATATGTGGTCTCTAATGACCTTGCAAAAATTGGTCCATAATTATATATAGCCCCCATATAAACCGATCCCCCGATTTGGCTTGCGGAGCCTCTAAGAGAAGCAAATTTCATCCGATCCGGCTGAAATTGGCTATATGGTGTTAGTATATGGTCTCTAATGACCATGCAAAAATTGGTTCACATTGGTGCATAATTATGTATAGCACCCATATAAACCGATCACCAGGAAGACCAAAATTCAAATGATTCAGTTGATATTTGGTACGTGCTGTTAATATATGGCCTCAAACACACATGCAAAAATTGGTCGAAATCGGTCCATAATTATATATAGGTTTCATACAAACCGATCCCCAGATTTGACCACCGGAGCCCCTTGAAGAATAAAATTCATCCGATTCGTTTGAAATTTGGTACGAGGTGGTAGTATATGACATTTAACAACCATGCCAAAGTGGTCCATATAAGTACCGATCCCGAGATTTGTTTTTGGAGCCTCTTGGAGGAGCAAATTTGATCCGAGTCAGTTGAAATTTGGTACATTGTGCTAGTATATGGCCGTTAACAACCATGCCTAACTAGGTCCATATCGGTCTATTGTTATATATAGCCCTCAGATAAATCGTTCCCCAATCACACAAAAATTTGTCCATATCAAGTTCATAATTGTATATAGCCCCCAAATAAGCGACACCCATATTTCAATTCTGGCTCCCTACGTACCGTGCAAAAGTCCATATCGATTCGTAAATATTTGTAGACTTACCTACACATACCATTTTTGTCTACTATATACTACGTATGCACTAACTCACAATTTAGAAAACGATTTAAGATACCACAACCCAAGTAATTCGATTGTGGATGAAGTCTTTCGTAGAAGTTTCTACGCTATCCATGGTGGAGGGTACATAAGATTCGGCCTGGCCGAACTTACGGCCGTATATACTTGTTTGATTTAATATATACCACGTATGGACTTACTTACAATTTAGAAGACGGTGTTAGGAAGTTTTAAGATACATTGCCATTGGCAAGCGTTACCGCAACTCAAGATATTCGATTGTGGATGGCAGTGTTTAGAAGAAGTTTCTACGCAATCTATGGTAGAGGGTACATAAGCTTCGGCCTGGCCGAACTTTACACCATATATACTTGTTTTTGTATCAAATAGGTTAAAAACAGACTAAGAACTAATAAAATGGTACAAATTATTTACATTTAGCCAAAAAAAAGGTAAATGCTTTCTAGAAAAATTGCGAATTTTTTTAAATATTTGATGACAAACGTTCCAGACAAGCGTTATATATAATGCATTAAAAGTCATAAAAAATTTTTAAAATTATTTATTTGTCAAAATATCACAGAATTTCTTAATTCACATCCAAAACACTGAATTCACCTCACACCTTAAGAAGTGATGTAAATTCAGTGCATCGGCTGTTGAAATGATGGACATACGTCCTATGACAATCCCATGTTAAACTCATCGCTTCAGCGTCAATTTGGCACCACTTCCGGATCCAAAAAGAACATTTCCACTACTTTTTTGGCGACGCGTTTTTTGCTGGGATGTTTGGGACATATATGTTAACATGTTAGAACATATTACGTTTGGGACATAAAATATTTGTAAATATAATATACTTGGATGCAAGCATATATTTATTTAGAAATTGTCTATAAACATATATGTGTTTAGAAGGAAAGGCCGAGAGAGTATGCTGCAAGTATGCACAAAGAAAATTTCATTAAAAGCTTTTTTCTACCAGTGTATGCCTAAGGTGAAACATAATATTCTGGAACAATACAAACAATATTTTGTTTGGACCAATCCTCAAAATATATATGCTTGAAGCAGATTGTGTTTGGGGTATATGTTACAGAAGCGATCTTTTTGACGGTGTATCTATCTGTATATTTTACTTAAATTTCAAGATTAGATGTATGCCAGAGATTTGACTCCGTTTGTAAGTACGATGGCTAAGTATGTAGAATATGGACGTTGGAAATATCGACAATCGAATATGTTGTATTTGAGTTTCACATATTCCTTTATACACGCGTGGTTATCAATCCACCAGGGTTATTTCAATTTAGATTTGGTTCACATTCGCTCAGTGAATTTCTTTTTATGTATTTTTTTATACCCTCCATCATAGGATGGGGGTATATTAACTTTGTCATTCCGTTTGTAACACATCGAAATATTGCTCTAAGACCCCATAAAGTATATATATTCTGGGTCGTGGTGAAATTCTGAGTCGATCTAAGCATGTCCGTCCGTCCGTCTGTTGAAATCACGCTAACTTCCGAACGAAACAAGCTATCGACTTGAAACTTGGCACAAGTAGTTGTTATCGATGTAGGTCGGATGGTATTGAAAATGGGCCATATCGGTCCACTTTTACGTATAGCCCCCATATAAAGGGACCCTCAGATTTGGCTTGTGGAGCCTCTAACAGAAGCATATTTCATCCGATCCGGGTGAAATTTGGTATATGATGTTGGTATATGGTCTCTAATAACCATGCAAAAATTGGTCCACAGCGGTCCATAATTATATATAGCCCCCATATAAACCGATACCCAGATTTTGCTTGCGGAGCCTAAAAGAGAAGCAAATTTCATCCGATCCGCTTGAAATTTGGTACATGGTGTTGGTATATGGTCTCTAACAACCGTGCAAAAATTGGTTCATATCGGTCCATAATTATATATAGCCCCCATATAAACCGATCCCCAGATTTGGCTTGCGGAGCCTCAAAGAGAAGAAAATTTCATCCGATCCAGCTGAAATTTGGTACATGATGTTGGTATATGGTCTCTAACAACCATGCAAAAATTGGTCCATATCGGTTCTTAATTATATATAGCCCCCATATATACCGATCCCTAGATTTGGCTTGTGGAGCCTCTAAGAGAAGCATATTTCATCCGATCTGGCTGAAATTTGGTACATGGTGTTGGTATATGGTCTCTAACAACCATGCAAAAATTGGTCCACATCGGTCCATAATTATATATAGCCCCCATATAAACCGATCCCCAGATTTGGCTTGCATAGCCTCAAAGAGAAGCAAATTTCATCCGATCCGGCTGAAATTTGGTACATGATGTTGGTATATGGTCTCTAACAACCATGCAAAAATTGGTCCACATCGGTCCATAATTATATATAGACCCCATATAAACCGATCTCCAGATTTGGCTTGCGAAGCCTCAAAGAGAAGCAAATTGCATCCGATCCGGCTGAAATTTGGTACATGGTATTGGTATATGGTCTCTAACAACCGTACAAAAATTGGTCCACATCGGTCCATAATTTTATATAGCGCCCATATAAACCGATCCCCAGATTTGGGTTGCGGAGCCTCAAAGAGAAGCAAATTTCATCCGATCCGCCTGAAATTTGGTACATGATATTGGTATATGGTCTCTAACAACCATGCAAAAATTGGTCCACATCGGTTCATAATTATATATAGCCCCCATATAAACCGATCCCCAGATTTGGCTTGCGAAGTCTCTAAGAGAAGCAAATTTCATCCAATCCGGTTGTAATTTGGAACATGGTGTTAGTATATGATCTTTAACAACCGTGGCAGAATTGGTCCATATCGGTCCATAATTATATATAGCCCCCATATAAAACGTTCTCCAGATTTGACCTCCGGAGCCTCTTGGAGGAGTAAAATTCATCCGATCCGGTTCAAATTAGGAACGTGGTGTTAGTATATGGTCGCTAACAACCATACCAAAATTGGTCCAATCACACAAAAATTGGTCCATATCGGTTCATAATCATGGTTGCCACTAGAGCCAAAAATAATCTACCAAAATTTTATATCTATAGAAAATTTTGTCAAAATTTTATTTCTAGAGAAAATTTTGTTAAAATTTTATTCGGTTCATAATAAAATTTTTATCATTGTCAAAATTTTATTTCTATAGAAAATTTTGTCAAAATTTTATTTCTATAGAAGATTTTGTTCAAATTTTATTCGGTTCATAATCATGGTTGCCACTCGAGCCAAAAAAAAAAATCTACCAAGATTTTATTTCTATAGAAAATTTTGTCAAAAGTTTATTTCTATAGAAAATTTTGTTAAAATTTTATTTCTGTAGAAATTTTTGTCAAAATTTTCTTTCTATACAAAATTTTGTCAAAATTTTTATTTCTATAGAAAATTTTGTGAAAATGTTATTTTTGTAGAAAATTTTGTCAAAATTTTATGTCTACTTTGTCAAACTGATTTATATACGTATTGGATCGATCTTTTTTGATTTGATATATACCACGTATGGACTTACATACAATTTAGAAGATGGTGTTAGGAGGTTTTAAGATACCTTGCCATCGGCAAACGTTACCGCAACTTAAGTAATTCGATTCTGGATGACAGTGTTTAGAAGAAGTTTCTACGCAATCCATGATGGAGGGTACATAAGCTTCGGCCTGGCCGAACTTACGGCCGTATATACTTGTTTTTTTTTTTTTTTTTGTTATGTGCTAACACCATTATATTGAATGTGTAAGTGTTTTAAGGGATTTTAGGATTTATTTTGACAGCTGAGGGTAAAATTGCAACTGTCAATTGCATTTAATTCGCTTAACTCTTAGTATTCTTGTGGTTTGACCTTAAACTGACAAAATTCCCAAAGCAAATTCGTGGAACATTTCCTTTCATTCAACACCAAAAGTACGCCATTCATTTCATTTTTGTTTTTATTTTTTTATTTTTATTTGTGGAACCACAACTACGGAAAAGCAACAATTTTTATGATGGTATTTATTAATGGAAAAAGTTGTGGCCAATTATAATCCTTGTCACGGTCAGCATTTATGGTCATCCGAAAACCATTGAATAGCATGTGCACATTAAAAATTAAATGAATTACTTTTGACTTATGGACATACAAATACGATTATTTGTAATTCTATGGAATTGTGAACACCTCTAAGTTCAGCATGTGTTGTCAATTGTAAGTGCATTGGACACTGTCATGAATGTATGGGAATATTTCGACATTTGAAATGTTTAGAAGATTTTTGACATCTTAAGAATCGCTAATACATTCCACATTGTAGCAATTTTATATAACTTGGATGACCTAGATATTGTAGCAAAATATAATAATGCGAAATTGACAGCAAATAGCGTAAATCGGGATATAAGAGTCGGACAATACAGAAACTATATTCATGTCAGAGCCTTAAATTTATTCATTCCGGAATGTAAGCAACATAGTTTTTTTGCCTTTCTATTAGAGGTGTGCACGTGAGTCATACTTTGCTCACGCTCAAGCAAACTCACGGCGGAGAAATCTTATTCACGCACACTCACGCACGATATTTTTTGGTAGGACTCACGCTCACGAAAAGAAAATTTGTATTCACGCACACTCACGCACGAAAATCTTTTAAATGTCGCGACTCACGAAAAATGTCGTGACTCACGAAAAACCTCGTGAATCACGAATAATTTTATGAGTAATTTACCTACAGAACCTGACTGAAAACATGAGTATGATTAAAATCGAGAGCGTTATAAAACTCTTAGCACCTAGGATACCACAAAAATTATAAATGAATTCAACTCCTAAGCATTTTATGTTTGTAAGCGGGATTATTTTCGTGAGTGTGTTTTTCCGAAATTCGTTACACACGCACGCTCACGAAGATATTATTTTCGTGAATCACGCATGACATTGGTGGTTAATCACGCTCACGTACACTCACGCCGTTGCCCTCAGCGTGACTCATGACTCACGGGTGAGTAACGAAAATTTTCGTGAGTCACGACAATTTAGTGTCACGTGCACACCTCTACTCTCTATACGTCATGTATTTGGCTCTCAAACAGCATTTGCAGGAAGTTTCGATCTACTTTTTCTTGATTTTGCACAAAAGTGCAACTTAATCGCATCGATTACTCTCTGTTAGGTTAGGTTAGGTATAGTGGCTGCCCGATATTTCAGGCTCACTCAGTCCATTATGATACCACAGTGATGAACTTCTTTCTTATCACTGAGTGCTGCCCGATTCTAGGTTAAGCTCAATGACAAGAAACCTCCATTTTCTAGCCGATTCCGAACGGCGTTCCGCATCGCAATGAAACCACTTAGAGAAGCTTTGAAACCCTCAGAAATGTCACCAGCATTAACGAGGTGGGATAATCCACCGCTGAAAAACTTTTTGGTGTTCGCTCGAAGCAGAAATTGAACCCTCGACCTTGTGTATGCAAGGCGGGCATGCTAACCATTGCACCACGGTGCCTCGTATGGACTCACTTACAATTTAGAAGACGGTGTTAAGAAGTCTAACATACCTTGCTATCGGCAAGTGTTACCGCAACCCAACTAATTGGATTGTGGATGACAGTCGTTAGTAGAAGTTTCTTCGCAATCTATGGTGGAGGGTACATAAGATTCGGCTGGGCTGAATCTACATGTACCCTGAATAAGTTCAGAATTAGACATAGCTCCCATATATACCTTTCCCCCGATTTTCACTCATATGACCACAGAGGTCAGAGTAATAATCCGATTTACGTGAAATTTCGCACAGGAAAGTCAAGTCGAAAATTTTAGAAATTACTTAATTTGTCCTATATTTCTAATACATATCTATCGACCGATAAATCATAAATACTCTTTTGCGATGTTGCCTAAAAAATTAAAGGTTTTCTATGTTTTTTTACTAACAAGTGTTCCATCCCAGGGCATTAGCCGACTTAAATTTTAAGTCTATAGATTTGGTAGAACTCTAACAAATTTTGTTGATTGAGGCAGATATGGGAACAAAACCCTTTATATATAGCACCCAATACATTTGACAGATTTGATATGGTATCGAAAAAGTGGATCTACAAAGTGGTGCAGGGTATAATATAGTCGGCCCCGCCCGACTTTAGACTTTCCTTACTTGTTGTACATAATTGTGTTTCATTTCAGGACGTTAGCTAATTTAAATTGTAAGTCTAGAGTTTTTGTAGAAGTATAAAAAGTTTCTCCAAATCGGTTTTGAATATTTGTATATGGAAATATAAAACTTTATATAGCTCCCAAAATACCTTCTCAACTGATGGTATCAAAAATGTTGGCCTACATAGTGGAGAAGAGTATAATATAGTGCGCCCGCCCCACTTTAGATTTTACTTACTTGCTTTAACTTAAAGAAGGGACACTTTTTTCTGGGTGCAGGCAAATGCGTCCTCTAGACTAAAGGGTGATACGGTCAAAATTTGGTCAAGGGAAAACGCGTGTAAATCGGTGAAATCGTTTATTTAAAAAATCAAATTACATTTCTTTTTCAAGTTCAATTAATATAATATTCAGGAAAAATATTCAGTTAGGCTTTCACTTTTCCAAATCCGAATTGCCGGGCCTCACGCTTGACACCTGCCATCAGATTTTGTACAGCCACCTTGTCCACCTTCTTCGCCACAGAAAGCCAGTTTGCCTTGAACTGCTGCTCGTCCTTAGCAGTTTTTTTGGTCTTCTTTAGGTTCCGCTTGACAATAGCCCAGTATTTCTCAATTGGGCGGAGCTCTGGCGTGTTGGGAGGGTTCTTGTCCTTGGGAACCACCTGCACGTTGTTGGCGGCATACCACTCCATGGCCTTTTTACCGTAATGGCAAGATGCCAAATACGTCCAAAACAGTACGGAACAACCGTGTTTCTTCAGGAAAGGCAGCAGACGTTTATTCAAACACTCTTTCACGTAAATTTCTTGGTTGACAGTCCCGGAAGCTATGAAAATGCTGCTTTTCAAGCCACAGGTACAGATGGCTTGCCAAACCAGATATTTCTTTGCGAACTTTGATAGTTTTATGTGCTTGAAAATATCTGCTAACTTTCCCCTTCCTTTTGCCGTATAAAACTCCTGTCCCGGAAGCTGCTTGTAGTCGGCTTTGACGTAGGTTTCGTCGTCCATTACCCCGCAGTCAAACTTCGTCAGCATCGTTGTGTACAGCCTCCGGGATCGCGCTTTAGCCGTCGTATTTTGTTTATCATCGCGATTTGGAGTCACTACCTTCTTGTAAGTCGATAGTCCAGCTCGTTTTTTGGCTCGATGCACAGTTGTAGACGATACACCCAGCTTATTTGCGGTATCTCGGAGAGAGAGGTTAGGGTTTCGCTTGAAACTACCGGCAACTCTCTTTGTCGTCTCAGCGGCTTCCGGTTTTCGATTTCCCCCCGATCCAGACTTCCTGGCTGTCGACAAACGTTCCCCAAACACTTTAATTACATTTGTAATGGTTGATTTGGCAACTTTTAGCGATTTCGTCAGCATTGCGTGCGAGTAACTCAGATTTTCGCGATGCGCGAGCAAAATTTTGATACGCTGCTCTTCTTGCTTGGACGGCATTTTTACAACTGAAGAGTGAATTCCAAAATCAAAATAGGAGCAACATTCTACACACACACACACCTTCAAAATGAGGGGTGTTCAGGTTTTTTAAATGCAAAATTGAAAGAAGATTGACCAAATTTTGACCGTATCACCCTTTAAGCAAAATTCACATTCGTATATTAATGACAAAAACTCTTTGGCCCAACGACATTATTTTTTCAGTGTATAATATAACGCTTTTACATCATATTAAAAAAATTATTGCTTCGGCTGCATAGCAGATCCTATAATGCTGTTAGCTCAAGTTTCACATCGTCAGTAAAATAGAATGACAGGCGGAACCGAAATAAATCAATTAGCGATACAGCGAAGACAATTGTTATTACAAAACCCTAGTTTCATTTGAAGAAAGTACACAAGGAATGAACCATGTGCTAGTAAACACTGATACACTTAACTTGCGACTATGCCAATTCCATCTATATTCCACCGATGACATTACAGAAGAGCTACCACAATTCCATCTTCCATTGGCAATTGAGAGGAAAATTTTAAGTGATTTAGTAGCCAGAAAACAGAAAACATTGTCTTATACGGTATGCAACAATTGGTTACTTAGGCAGTCAGCTTAATTAAATGCTTTAATTAGTCCAAAATAAATCCTAACTAAATGATTAATGAGAATGCCTTATGCGACAATAAATTAACTTTCATCCCTTTTATTTTCAATATCCACAACAAAACACAGTGTTTCGAGTACATTGACAGATTGGGTTTAGTTGGAACACAGTAACACTTAACCATGCCATTAGTTTAATATAGAAAATAATCTCGTCTAGCAATGGAACGCAGTAGACATTCCCTCAGAAGGATTTGAAACAAAATACCTGCAGATCATCGTTCTATTGTAAGTGACATTGTTTTCAATTTCAAAGCGATAAAAGCGTCAGTCACAATGCAGGGAAAATAAGGACGTAAATGTTTCTCTGTACTTCATTCATCTTTCTTGCAGGCGCACTTAATACCCATCAAACTTTCGACGCAAATTGGTTCACAACCGGACATTAAATGCTGATGTTATAGAATGTTTCATTCATAGCAACAAAAAGAGAAGGCGAATATTCAACGTTACTGTATGATGCAAAGAAATCTATGCACAGTGGTTTAATGGGAATTCCGTAACAAACCTAAGACGATGAACACAAAATTTTACCTACATCCTAAAAAAAATTCAATTTAGAAATATCCGAAAACAAGTCCCCGGCTGCTAAGTCCCCGGTCTGACACATAGATGGCGTCGCTAGTATTAAATACATATTGTTTTTATATAGTACCAACCTTCAAATGATTCGTGTCGAAATTTGACGTCTGTAAGTCAATTAGTTTCTGAGATAGAGCGTCTTTTGTGAAGCAACTTTTGTTATTGTGAAAAAAATGGAAAAAAGCAATTTCGTGTTTTGATAAAATACTGTTTTCTGAAGGGAAAAAATACGGTGGAAGCAAAAACTTAGCTTGATAATGAGTTTCCGGACTCTGTCCCAGGGAAATCAACAATAATTGATTGGTATGCAAAATTCAATCGTGGCGAAATGAGCACGGAGGACGGTGAACGCAGTGGACGCCCGAAAGAGGTGGTTACCGACGAAAACATCAAAAAAATGCACAAAATGATTTTGAATGACCGTAAAATGAAGTTGATCGAGATAGCAGAGGCCTTAAAGATATCAAAGGAACGTGTTGGTCATATTATTCATCAATATTTGGATATGCGGAAGCTCTGTGCAAAATGGGTGCCGCGCGAGCTCACATTTGACCAAAAACAACAACGTGTTGATGATTCTGTGCGGTGTTTGCAGCTGTTAACTCGTAATACACCCGAGTTTTTCCGTCGATATGTGACAATGGATGAAACATGGCTCCATCAGTACACTCCTGAGTCCAATCGACAGTATACGGTGGGTGCTTCCCCACCCACCGTATACTCCAGATCTGGCCCCCAGCGACTTTTTCTTGTTCTCAGACCTCAAAAGAATGCTCGCAGGGAAAAAATTTGGCTGCAATGAAGAGGTGATCGCCGAAACTGAGGCCTATTTTAAGGCAAAACCGAAGGAGTACTACTAAAATGGTATCAAAAAATTTAAAGGTCGTTATAATCGTTATATCGCTCTTGAAGGGATATAAAAACGAATTTTGACAAAAAATGTATTTTTCTTTGTTAGACCGGGGACTTATCAGCCAACCTGTTAGTATGTGTTTGGGAGTATATGTTACAGTAGCGATTTTTGTTTTGTTTTGAGGGTGTATACCTAACCTAAGGTTCTGTAATTTTAGTTAATTTTTCTATTATGGGAAGGTATATTTTCCTAAATAGAATTTACAAAGCATACCAGGTCTCTTTACATTTTCTTAGTTTAACAACGCATTTTGGAAATCTCAAAAACTGGAGTACAGTTAAATTCAATTTTTGCACGATGTTATTCATTTCTCATTTTTCCCAATGTAGGTTTTGTTCCATGCCAATCAAGTTTATTATACCCTACATACTGGGTTTATACAGCGAAACCACAGTTCACCAATGGACTTTCTTGAATGGTAATATCAGACGAATACAATCTTCTTGTCATCTGTCACATGTTGATTACCAAAGTGGCATGTTAACATGTTAAATGCTACCCTTAGCAAATAATATTTAAGCATGGTAATGAAAGGACAGCATCAACGTAATCTCGACACTCCCATGATTCTTACATTGTAATACTGGAGCAAATAGAAAAATCTACCATAATAGAAAACCGACATGCAAGTGATAGATGTACAAGAATTTTTATTAAAACCTTACCAAGCATTTTTGCCGCTAAAACATATTACAAAAGCCAAATTTCATTACAAACAAATTGTCCCCGAAAATTAAAATGAGATTTGTATAAATGTTTATTGAGAAATGTCATCCGATGTTTAATTTGAGTTTTATACACGCAGAGAAGAAACATGATTGTCACAATCATATTCGAAGAGCAAAATAATATGATAGGAGCTATTTTTACGGCGACCATGTAACATTTTAACCTGCAACCATGTTGGCTCAGTGAATATGGTTCTAAGAAAAATGTAATTATCCTCATCTAAAATGTTATTATATTGATAAAAAGAATTTTGTTTGAATGAAAAGACAATGGTCACGATTTAATATGTTATGGTATTCATTAAAAATGTTTTTCTCCTAGTTAAAAGAACATGGTCACAACCTAAAATGTTTTGATCTTTATGAAAAAACTTTTTTCATCGTCGAAAAAAGGACGCCAATTGAGAAAATAAAACACAACATTAAATTTATTTGTTTGTTTTTATTTATTTATAAACTAATTCATTGTTTATTTGTATTTATAATGCCGTTCAAGCAAACATCATATATTTTTACACACTCTATTTCATTTCAATTTCAACAATAAGTAATTATTGCATATTTACATCGTGCGCATCAAATGTACAAACGCAGACATCATGTAACTGCAAATAAAAATAAATGATACCATACATCAAAATGCAGAACAAAAAACAGGTACATTTTTTCCATTACACATTCCTTTTTTGTGTTCACATAAAACCACGTGTCACTTCTGAATAAATAAATTAACACAAAACACAGTAAATCCGTATTCTCCGTCCATTACAAGAAACAATCAACACACGACTGACGCGCAAAATGAAAATCGTGTGTACCTGCTCAATGTTTTTATAAAATTCTTTTCGCTGCAAACAAGTTAAAAAATTAAATGGTCACGAAAAAAATGTAAATGGTCTTTATGGTCATGTAATGGTTCTAGATATGTCTATACTTAACCTATAAAAATACTTTTTTCCCTGTAAAAAAGTTAAAAAAATTGAATGGTCAGATACATGATTTTCCCGACCATTTAATGGTCTCAAATTCTATCATTTAAATGATAGAACATGTTTGCGGTATTTGAGAACCATTCAAATGCTTATTGCCACCATAAATTTTTCTCCGCTCGAAAACTATTTTTACAAAGACAAAATACATAGTTTTCGCGGCAATTACATGCTCTAGATAAGCATTAAATGGATGCGGCAACCATGTCCAAACATGGTTTTTCTGTGCGTGTAACCTCCACCATAAGATGGATGTCTGTCCGTCCGTCCGTCTGTTGAAACCACTCTAACTTATGAACGCAACAAATCATCGACTTGAAATTTGGCACAAGTAGCTACTATTGATGTAAGTCGGATGGTATTACAAATCGGAAATATCGGACTAGCTTTGAACATAGCCTTTATATAAATGGACCCCTACCCACAAAGAAAATTTCATTAAAATTCAGCCAAAGAAAAAATTTCATTCATATAACGAAACATTTTCATTAATACAATGAAAATAATCGTTAATAGTACGAAACGTTACCTTAATTAACAGAAAATTCGTTATAATAACGAAATATTTGGTTGTATTAACGAATTTGTTTCGTTGGCAGACTTTTAACGAAACATTTCGTTAATACAACGAAACTTTTTCTGTTAGTGTAGATTTGAATTTCGAACTCTTTCGGAAAAAAAATAATTATGTACTTATGTATAAACCAATTCCGTGATTTCAGTATATGATTTCTAATAATAATGCAAAAATCGGTCCATATAGGTTCGTAATTATATATAACCGCTATATAAAGCGACCCAAACAAATTGCATCCTGTACGATCAAAATTTGACCCTCTAATTACCATACGAAAATTCATTCATATCGATTCATAATTATTAAATTAAAAATCCCTCTATGTAAACCGATCAAGAACTAAAGTGGCTTATATACGTATTTAATCTGCCTTTGTTTATGTAGCATAGACTTCATATGGCCTATCATATAATATAGACGACAATGTTAAGAAGTTGATGATGGTACCATGCATTGGACATTGTTAACACAACCCAAGTAATTGGGTTATCGATAAATCGACACACAAGTTTGAAGACCTAAAATATTGCTTGTTTCGAATTTAAGACAAGTTGAATAAAAACTATATTGTCTAGAAGCTCAAGAATTTGAAATCCAACCCATTTGTGGATTTCAAATATTCTTAGAATTTCAATTCGAGGTAAATCTACTAAAATTGCCGTGTCTCGAAGCTAAAAAACAATCGATATAATCGATATAGTCGATATAGCTCACTTTCGAACTTGACATGCAGGAAGACATGAAGTAAGTCTGTAAAGATATTTCTTGTATCTATATGGCCGTAAGTTCGGCCAGGCTGAGTCTTATGTACCCTCCACCATGGATAGCGTAGAAACTTCTATGAAAGACTGTCATCCACAATGTAATTACTTGGATTGTGATATCTTAAATAGTTTTCTAAATTGAGAGTTAGTCCATACGTGGTATATATTAGACAAAAAAGGTATGTGTAGGTAAGTCTACAAATAATTACGAATCGATATGGACTTTTGCACGGTACGTAGGGAGCCAGAATTGAAATATGGGGTCGCTTATATGGGGGCTATATACAATTATGAACTTGATATGGACCTGATATGATATGTTAACTTGATATGATATGTTAACGGCCATATACTAGCACAATGTACCAAATTTCAACTCGGATGAAATTTACTCCTCCAAGAGGCTCCAAAACCAAATCTCGGGATCGGGAATGATATGGACCAATATTGGCATGATTGTTAAAGATCATATACTAACACTACGTAACAAATTTCAACCAGATCGGATGAATTTTGCTTCTCCAAAAGGCAACGGAGGTCAAATCTGGGGATCGGTTTATTTGGGGGCTATATATAATTATGGACCGATGTTGACCAATTTTTGCATGGTCATTGGATACCATATACTAACACCATGTACCAAATTTCTGCCGGATCGGATGAAATTTGCTTCTCTTAAAGGTTCCGCAAGCCAAATCGGGGGATCGGTTTATATGGGGGCCGATGTGGACCTATTTTTGCATGGCTATTAGAGACCATATACTAACACCATGTACCAAATTTCAGTCGGATGGGATGAAATTCGCTTCTCTAAGAGGATCCGCAAGCCAAATTTAGAGGACCGTTTACATAGGGGCTATACGTAAAAGTGGACCGATATGGCCCATTTGCAATACAATCCGACCTACATCAATACCAACTACTTGTGCCAAGTTTCAAGTCGATAGCTTGTTTCGTTCGGAAGTTAGCGTGATTTCAACAGACGGACGGACGGACGGACATGCTCAGATCGACTCAGAATTTCACCACGACCCAGAATATATATACTTTATGGGGTCTTAGAACAATATTTCGATGTGTTACAAACGGAATGACAAAGTTAATATACCCCCAACCTATGGTGGAGGGTATAAAAAAAGACAAGCATAAAATCTGTGCCAATTTCAGAATGACAGGTTCATTATTGATGGCTGTAAAGTGATTTCAAAAAACAGACGGACATCTTCAGAACGTCAAAGAATTTCGCTTTGATTAAGAATATCTATATACAATGAAACCACCTAGAAGAGGACACCCAGTGTCGCCTTAATATTGTTCACATTTGGGAGGTGTTCAGCTGTGAGAGGTTAATTTTAATGTGATAATATAGCATACGTCTTACAAAAACTGTACACTTTTGAGAGGTGTCCGCTTTTCAGAGTGTCCAAGTTTGAGAGTTTTAATTGTTTTTTTTTTTATACCCTCCACCATAGGATGGGCGGTATATTAGCTTTGTCATTCCGTTTCTAATACATCGAAATATTGCTCTAAGACCCCATAAAGTATATATATTCTGGGTCGTGGTGAAATTCTGAGTTGATCTAAACATATCCGTCCGTCCGTCCGTCTGTTGAAATCACGCTAACTTCCGAACGAAACAAGCTTTCGACTTGAAACTTGGCACAAGTAGTTGTTATTGATGTAGGTCGGATGGTATTACAAATGGGCCTTATAGGTCCACTGTTACGTATAGCCCCCATATAAACGGACCCCCAGATATGGCTTGCGGAGCCTCTAAGCATATTTCATTCTATCCGGATTAAATTTGGTACATGGAGTTGGTATATGGTCTCTAACATCCATGCAAAATTGGTCCACATTGGTCCATAATTATATATAGCCCCCATATAAACCGTTCCCTAGATTTGGTTTCCGGAGCCTCAAAGAGAAGCAAATTTCATCCGATCCCGATGAAATTTGGTACATGGTGTTGGTATATGGTCTCTAACAACCATGCAAAAATTAGTCCACATCGGGCCATAATTATATAAAGCCTCCATATAAACCGATCTCCTGATTTGGCGTGCGGAGCCTCAAAAAGAAGCAAATTTCATCTAATCCGGCAGAAATTTGGTACATGGTGTTGGTATATGGTCTCTAATAACCATGCAAAAATTGGTCCACATCGGGCCATAATTATATAAAGCCTCCATATAAACCCATCCCAGATTTGGCTTGCGGAGCCTCAACCAGAAGCAAATTTCATCCGATCCGGATCCCGAAATTTGGCTTATGGATCCTCAAAGAGAAGAAAATTTCTTCCGATACGGCTGAAATTTGGAACATGGTGTTAGTATATGGTATCTAACAGCCATGACAGAATTGGTCCATATCGGTCCATAATTATATGTAGCCCCCTATAAACCGTTCTCCAGATTTGACCTCCGGAGCCTCTTGGAGGAGCAAAATTCATCCGATCCGGTTCAAATTTGGAACCCGGTGTTAGTATATGACCGCTAACAACCATACCAAATTTGGTCCCTATCGGTTTATAATCATGATTGCCACTCGAGCCAAAAATAATCTACAAAAATTTTATTTCTATAGAAAATTTTGTCAAAATTTTATTCCTATAGAAAATTTTGTCAAGATTTTATTTCTATAAAAAATTTTGTTAAAATTTTACTTCTATAGAAAATTTTGTTAAAATTTCATTTCTTTAGAAAATATTGTGAAAACTTTATTTCTATAGAAATTTTTGTTAAAATTTTATTTCTATAGAAAATTTCCAAATTCCAAAAATTTATTTTCTATAGAAAATTTTTTAAAAATTTTATTTCTATAAAAAATGTTGTCAAAATTTTATTTCTATAGAAAATTTTGAAGAAATTTTATTTCTATAGAAAATTTTGTCAAACTGAATTATATACGTATTTAATCGGTCTTTTTATACCCTACAGCCAAAAATAATCTACAAAAATTTTATTTCTATAGAAAATTTTGTCAAAATTTTATTCCTATAGAAAATTTTGTCAAGATTTTATTTCTATAAAAAATTTTGTTAAAATTTTACTTCTATAGAAAATTTTGTTAAAATTTCATTTCTTTAGAAAATATTGTGAAAACTTTATTTCTATAGAAATTTTTGTTAAAATTTTATTTCTATAGAAAATTTCCAAATTCCAAAAATTTATTTTCTATAGAAAATTTTTTAAAAATTTTATTTCTATAAAAAATGTTGTCAAAATTTTATTTCTATAGAAAATTTTGAAGAAATTTTATTTCTATAGAAAATTTTGTCAAACTGAATTATATACGTATTTAATCGGTCTTTTTATACCCTTCACCATAGGATGGGGGGTATATTAACTTTGTCATTCCGTTTGTAACACATCGAAATATTGCTCTAAGACCCCATAAAGTGTTTATATTCTGGGTCGTGGTGAAATTCTGAGTCGATCTGAGCATGTCCGTCCGTCCGTCCGTCCGTCCGTCCGTCCGTCTGTTGAAATCACGCTAACTTCCGAACGAAACAAGCTATCGACTTGAAACTTGGCACAAGTAGTTGTTATTGATGTAGGTCGGATGGTATTGCAAATGGGCCATATCGGTCCACTTTTACGTATAGCCACCATATAAACGGACCCCCAAATTTGGCTTGCGAGGCCTCTAAGAGAAGCAAATTTCATCCGATACGGCTGAAATTTGGTACATGGTGTAAGTATGTGGTCTCTAACAACCATGCAAAAATTGGTCCACATCGGTCCATAATTATATATAGCCCCCATATAAACCGATCCCCCGATTTGGCTTGCGAGGCCTCTAAGAGAAGCAAATTTCATCCGATCCGTCTGAAATTTGGTACATGGTGTTAGTATATGGTAACTAACAACCATGCAAAAATTGGTCCACATCGGTCCATAACTATATATAGCCCCCATATAAACCGATCCCCCGATTTGGCTTGCGAGGCCTTTAAGAGGAGCAAATTTCATCCGATCCGGCTGAAATTTGATGTATGGTGTTAGTATATGGTCTCTAACAACCATGCAAAAATTGGTCCACATCGGTCCGTAATTATATATAGCCCCCATATAAACCGATCGCCAGATTTGGCCTCCGGACCCTCTTGGAAGACCAAAATTCATCTGATTCAGTTGAAATTTGGTACGTGATGTTAATATATGGCCTCAAACTCCCATGCAAAAATTGGTCGAAATCGGTCCATAATGATATATAGCCCCATATAAACCGATCCCCAGATTTGACCTCCGGAGCCCTTTGGAAGAGCAAAATTCATCCGATTCGGTTGAAATTTGGTACGTGATGTTAGTATATGGTATCCAACAACCATGCAGGAATTGGTTCATATCAGTCCATAATTATATACAGCACCCATATAAACCGATCCCCAGATTTGACCTCCGGTGCCTTTGGAGAAGCAAAATTCATCCGATCTGGTTGAAATTTTGTACGTGGTGGTAGTATATGATATTTAACAACCATGCCAAAAGTGATCCATATCAGTCCATAATCATATAGAGACCCCATATAAACCGATCCCGAGATTTGGTTTTGGAGCCTCTTGGAGGAGCAAATTTCATCCGAGTCAGTTGAAATTTGGTACATTGTGCTAGTATATGGCCGTTAACAACCATGCCTAACTAGGTCCATATTGGTCTATAGTTATATATAGCCATCAGATAAATCGATCCCCAATCACACAAAAATTGGTCCATATCAATAATTGTATATAGCCCCCATATAAGCGACCCCCATATTTCAATTCTGGCTTCCTACGTACCGTGCAAAAGTTCATATTGATTCGTAATTATTTGTAGACTTACCTACACATACTTGTTTTTGTCTAATGTATATCACGTATGGACTAACTCACAATTTAGAAACCGATTTAAGATACCACAACCCAAGTAATTCGATTGTGGATGACAGTCTTTCGTAGAAGTTTCTACGCAATCCATGGTGGAGGGTACATAAGATTCGGCCTGGCCGAACTTACGGTCGTTTATACTTGTTTAATTTAATATATACCACGTATGAACTTTATTACAATTTAGAAGACGGTGTTAGGAGGTGTTAAGATACCTTGCCATCGGCAAGCTTTACCGCAACCCAAGTAATTCGATTGTGGATGGCAGTGTGTAGAAGAAGTTTCTACGCAATCCATGGTGGAGGGTACATAAGCTTCGGCCTGGCCGAACTTACGGCCGTATATACTTGTTTAGTTTATTTTTCAATATTTGGTCGGGGAGGTGGACCTCCCGTTTACTTGACTTTTTTAAAGTACAGTAAAGTACTACTTCAATTAACTTGAAAAATACAGAGAACATTGGAGGAGGTTATGAAGTTAATATGTGATACCAGATTTTTAAATATTTCGACGGGAGGGGGAACTCTTCATTGCCTGACATTTTGATAAGATGACCGCTTAGCTCGAAATGTTCAGAAACAGTTGAAGGTGGCATCTTGACAAAGATACACTACTTTATTATACCCTCCAGCATAGGTTGGGGGTATATTAACTTTGTCATTCCCCATATAGTCCCCCATATAACCCGATCCCCAGATTTGATCTCTGGAGCCTCTTGGAGGAGCAAAATTCATCCGATCCGTTTGAAGTTTAGTACGTGGTGTTACTATATAGTCTCTAACAACTATGCAAAAATTTGTCCATATCGGTCCATAATTATATATAGCCCCCATATAAACCGATCCCCAGATGTAACTTCCGCAGCTTCTTGGAGGAGAAAAAATCATCCGATCTGGTTTAAATTTGGTACGTGGTGTTAGTATATGGTCTCTAACAAGCATGTAAAAATTAGTCCATATCGGTCCATAATCACATACAGTCCCCATAGGAACCAATCCCCTTATTTGGTTTTGGAGCCTCTTGGAGGAGCAAATTTCATCCGATTCAGTTGAATGTTTGTATTTTGTGTAAATATAATAACACTAAACTAACTACCATGCAAAAATTAGTCCATATATGTTCATAATTAAATATAGCCCATATATAAACCGATACCCACATTTGGACTCCTGATCCTCTTAGAGGAGCAAACTTCATCCGATTAGGTTGAAATTTGGTACATTGTGTTAGTATGTGACCGCTAACAACCATGCCAAACTTGGTCATTATCGGTCTATAGTTATATATAGCCCTCACGTAAACCAAACCCCAATCACACAAAAATTGGTCCATATCGGATCATAATTTCATGTGGCCCCCATTGTGGCTCTTTTATTACCGCGCAAAAGTTCATATCGGTTCGTAGTTATTTGTAGAATTTCCCATATATACATAAGTATTTAATCTGGACTAACTTACAATTTAGAAGACAATGTTAAGAAGTTTTAAGATACATTGCCATCTGGAAGTATTACCAAGTAATTCGATTGTGGATGACAGTCTTTAGTAGAAGTTTCTACGCAATCCATTGTGAATCTTATGTACCCTATAAGATTCAGTCTGGCCGAACTTACGGCCATATACATATACTTGTTTTCGATATTTGGTCGGACCTCCCCTTTGCCCGACTTGTTTTAAAGTACACAGAGGTTAGGTTAGGTTTGGTGGCAGCACGATGTATCAGGCTCACTTAGACTATTCAGTCCATTGTGATACCACAGTGGTGAACTTCTCTCTTATCACTGAGTGCTGCCCGATTACATGTTAAGCTCAATGACAAGGGACCTACTTTTTATAGCCGAGTCCGAAGGGCGTTCCACATTGCGATGAAACTACTTAGAGAAGCTTTGAAACACTCTGAAATGTCACCAGCATTACTTAGGTGGGATAATCCACCGCTGAAAAACTTTTTGGTGTTAGGTCGAAGCAGGAATCGAACCCACGACCTTGTGTATGCAAGGCCGCCATGCTAACCAATGCACCACGGTGGCTTCCGCACGGAGAATACAGATTGTTTGTGATAACCGAATTTATTTCCAACCTCATTTTGGCAGTTGCAGCAACTAACAGGGGGTAGTTGTGTCAGTCGACTAATTCGGTCGACTCAATCGAATGATGGGAGATGCAACTTATAATAGATGTGGAGATTGTTATGTGGGTTAATAAAATGAGTTTTTGTTACCTTCACAATTAGGTTGTATTATCCAACCATAATAGATTTAGATATAGCTGCCATATATATCTTTCGTCCGATACGCACTTATATAGCCCCAGAGGTCAAATTGTCACTCCGATTTACTTGAAGTTTTGCACACAGATTAGGACTAACATTCTTGCTACACATGCTAAATTGGGTCAAAATCGATTCAGATTTAGATATAACTCTCATATATATTCACCCGATTTAGATTCATATGACCATGGAAGCTAAAGTTTCATTTCGAAAATTTTGAAGTTTTGAACTGATAGTTCAATTAAAATTTTAGCAATGTATGTCAAATTTTATAAAAATATGACCAAAATACCCACATGTTCCTTGTAAAATCGTCACTGTTAAGTCGAAAACTAGCAAAAATGATTCAAATTTACCTATACTCCAATTCGTATATATCGACCTATAAATCATTAATGCAGATTTGCGAAATTTTATGCAATTTAAATATTTCCAATATTTTTGGCTAACAATATGATCCGTCTCGGTCATTAACAAATTTAAATTTTGAGTCTAGATAGTTTAAAAAATTTTGTCCAAGTCGGTTCATATTTAAATATTTGTATATGGGAACATAAACCTTTATATAGCTCCTAACAAATTTGAAGGTGTTAAGATGGTATCGAAAATGTTGGTATACGTAGTGGTGAAGGGTATAATATAGTCGGCCCCGCCCGACTTTACACTTTCCTTACCCCCATTTTCATGAAGCTCCGTTAGTGCTACGTTAGCTAACGAACTTTTAAACCGTGATATCTACATATCTGTCATCTTGCGTATATATTCCATATGCCAGTTAGAAACTTAACTGCAGAAAATTTTTCAGTTAAAGTTAACCGGAGAAAAGATATTTCCATTTTTCTTTCTGTTAACTGGCAGTTAAAGCCTAACTGAGCTACATGAAAATGGCCGTAAAAGGTTTTTTCCAAACTTAATTTTTTTAAAAAGTTCTCTGGTTTAATTTTTGATAACTAAACAAACGCTCTATGTTAAGAATTCTGCATATCTTTTACTATAAGAGTCAAGAAAATTGAAATTTGAAGGTGACCCAGCATTTTCGGAACAAAATTAACTCAAATTTGCAAATTCACATTTTGTTAAATTTTATTAAAATTTTGATCAAAATTTATTAAATGTCGGTCGGACAAATTTAAATACACACCACATGAAACTCTTCCATGAGTGAAATGTCTCTTAACCCTTTCACTACCGAAATAAACCTAATGTTGAAAACTTTTATTTTTCTTCTGTTTTTACTTGTACTAACAGCATGTAGAACAAAAATTGTCTTCTTGAAAACCTACCTCAATTACTTCAAGAGCTATATGAGCTTCCCAGCAAAAAAAAAGGAAGTTCTTCCAAAGGCACAATTTTAAAAGCACTTCTAGAAGATGCACTCCCAATTATGTTCTTTATTTTAACTACCCATGAAGTTCTTTTAATTAATTTTTTTTTAGTTGGTTTTTTCTTACTTTTAATGGGTAATTTTAACTTTTTTTGTTTTAAATAGGTTAAAAACAGAGAAAGAATTTATAAAATGGTACAAATCTTTTAAATGTTGTCGAAAAAAAATGCTAAATCTAATCCGAAAAAATTGTGATTTTTTGAAAATATTTGCAGTCAAACCTTTCCGACAATCGTTAGAATCCATTAAAAATTATACAAAATTATAAAAATTATTTATTTTACAAAATATCGCAGAATTTTTTGATTTACATCCAAAACATTGCATTCGGATCACACCTAAAAAAGTGATACAAATTCAGTGTAACGGCTGTTGAAATGGAGAACTTCCGTCCTATGACAAGCCCACGTTAAATTCATCGCTTCTGCGTCAATTTTGCACCACTTCCGGATCCAAAAAGAACATTTTCACTACTTTTTTTAGCGGCGCTTTTTTTGCTGGGTTGTTCTGAAAACTTGATTCTTGAATTGTGACCAAATGGTCTTACGAAAATAAGCGCTATTTTGCCAATAATATCTTCCAAAATGTGAGAAAAAAATACAAAAAAGAACCCGAACAAGTATCAGCTAGAGTTTTCGTATAAATGTCCATTTATTAGAGACATACTGTAGAAAAATTGTCTCAAATTTTCGTATTTTTCGTTTATGTTGACTAAACTACAAGTGTAGCTTAACCAACAGAGGAAAAGTATGCTTTCAAATTTATTTGGGCAAAGCCCTATAGACTGCAAGATGGTTGGATGTACTGCTGTTTCGGAATTACCACATTCCTCATCAGCATCCTCTACTTGCAGCAAAACTATCAACCAATCATCAAAATAAATTCGGGTAATTCACTCAACCCAAAGTGGACACTTGAACCTTCCGAAAAAAGGTTTGATAGTCGGCTACTGCATAAACAAATTTGCAAGCATATCTCTTTTCCTTTGCCAAACTCAAATCATCGATTTGAATGTAGTTGGCTGGTTTTTTTTTTTTTTGAGCGTGCTTCCTCTATTTTCATTCGCTTTGTTTGTTATTGTTGGTTTCTCTTCAATCATTATTGTTGTTTTTGATCTCAGCTTAAAACCATGCATTGACTAAACTACAAGTGTAGCTTAACCGTTTATTCTTAAAGAAGTTTATAAAAATATATTTTCACCAATATGGACAATATTTATAGCTTATTTAGATTAAAGCCTCTACTTTAAAATACCATCGAGAAATAAGTCGAAACTAAGTGGGAAAATAGAATTTGGTGTCTTTTTTGAATGTCCTTCTAAGTGGACATCGGTAGTCAAAGGGTTAAAAATAAGTCCTACCCAAAGCTGTGGGTGACACCACACCTCAATTCCATTAATTACTTAAAAAAATGGAAATAAAATCGTATTGTCTTATGCTGCAAAATATTATATGAAAGATATGGTTGACTAAATTAACCGAAAATGTTCCTTAAAAAACCGATAGTAATCTCTCAGTTAAAAAAATCAGGAAGACGCAGCGAAGCGTACCGGTTTCGGCTAGTTTTTAAATAAATTATCTTCAATTTGCCAAAAATATTAAGTTATATGTATAATGTTGTAATTACACATTTTCCTTCATTGGTGAAGGTGACTGAGTTT
This sequence comes from Haematobia irritans, assembly GCF_050003625.1. Lineage (NCBI taxonomy): Eukaryota > Metazoa > Arthropoda > Insecta > Diptera > Muscidae > Haematobia > Haematobia irritans. The sequence continues at coordinate 129,806,806 of NC_134397.1, forward strand.
GCAAACAATAGCCGATTGTGATTTTCCAACCAAATATGATGCATTCAATCAAATATCATATTGCTGTCATTTCCATTTGGGCAGGTATTTAGATAAAAATTTCTTGTTAGAATATTTTAACGAAGATCATGTTACACTACCATTGCATGGTATAAATAAATATTCGAATTATACTTCCCTTAGTTATCCTACTCCAGTAAATATTAATTAAGCTATGTACATAATTTGTCTTACTCGTACAGCAAACTAGAATGCCTTGTAGTCACAAATATTTCTGATTCCATCCATATACAAAAGGGCTGCTTCTTCTCGGTGTTCAACAAATTCTTACATAGCAAACAGAACCATCAGCTCATTCAATACTACCCTCCATGTATTTAGTAAGAACTTAATGCTAAATTCTTTAGGAAAATTTCTGTGTATGATCCCCTGAAGCTAATGATTCTATTGATGTTATTGAAAAGTTTCGAGTAGTCTTTTCCATAAATTGTGTGGATAAGTTTATGCAAATTATTTAGAAATTAATTCAATTGGAAATATTTCACATAACATTAATGCTTGTGCATTCCTTAAGACCAAGATATTTTATTTAAGCCACAAATATACTTGTAAAAGGCTTTCTACCAAAATTTTCATTACTACATCATGGAAGTGTGTAGTGCTTAACAAATGCAGAGTATCTATAATAAACATGTATGATTAAATTTTACATAAAGGTTGCCAGTTATTAAGAATAGTCGAATTAGAAGTAAGAACACCAAAAAGTTTTTCAGCGGTGGATTATCCCACCTCAGTAATGCTGGTGACATTTCTGAGGGTTTCAAAGCTTCTCTTAGTGGTTTCACTGCAATGTGGAACGCCGTTCGGACTCGGCTATAAAAAGGAGGTCCCTTGTCATTGAGCTTAACATGGAATCGGGCAGCACTCAGTGATAAGAGAGAAGTTTACCAATGTGGTATCACAATGGACTGAATAGTCTAAGTGAGCCTGATACATCGGGCTGCCACCTAACCTAACCTAACCTAAGGCCAATTAAAAATCCCATTGATCAATGGTTTAACAGCCATAACGTGTGAAATATTGGTTGATTTTTATGCCATCCACCTCCACTTAAAAGTGATCCGATATGTTCCATTTGCAATACAATCCGATTTACATAATAACGACAACTACATGCGCCAAATTCCAAGTCTACAGTTTTTTTTTTTTTTATCGATCTGACTTTAGTGTGATTTCAACAGACGGGCGGACATCGTTAAATCAATTCAGAATTTCACACGCGACCCAGAATATATACATTTTATTGGGTCTGAGACCAACATTTTCATGTGTTACAAACTGAATGACAAAGTTAATATACCATCCATCCTATGGTGGAGGGTGTTAAAAATTAAAAAATATCGCTTGATTTTATTGCATTTCTATCATCCACCCCATACACCTCTATTCCGATTTATATTCGTAAGAACATAAAAGGAATAAATATCGTCTAATTTGCCTGAAACTGAAAAAAAAAATTCCTTATTTATATATATATATATATATATATATATATATATATATATATATATATATATATATATATATATATATATATATATATATATATATATATATATATATATATATATATATATATATATATATATATATATATATATATATATATATATATATATATATGCATAGCCACAATGTTAATTCTACTCCCTGTGCAAAATTTCAGCTAAATCGGAGCAAAAAATTGGCCTCTGTGGTCATATGAGTGTAAATCGGCCGAAAGCTATATATGGGAGCTATATCTAAATCTGAGACGATTTCAACCAAATTTGGCACGCATAGCTACAATGCTAATTCTACTCCCTTTGCAAAATTGCAATTAAATCGGAGTAAAAGATTGCCCACTGTGGTCATATGAGTGTAAATCGGGCGAACGATATATATGGGAGCTATATCTAAATCTAAACCGGTTTCAATAAAATTTGACACACTTGACTACACTACTAATTGTACTCCTAGTACGAAATTTCAACCAAATTGGGGTAAAACTCTGGCTTCTGGGACCGTATTAGTCCATATCGACCGAAAGATATATATGGGAGCTATATCTAAATCTGAACCGATTTCCATAAAATTTGGCACACTTGACTATAGTACTAATTGTTATTCTTGTGCAAAATTTTAAGCAAATTAGGGTAAAACTCTGGCTTCTGGGGCCATATAAGTCCATATCGGGCGAAATATATATATTGGAGCTAAATCTGAACCGATTTCTTCCAAAATCAATAAGGTTCTATTTTGAGCCAAAACACATACTTATGCCAAACTGCGACATAGACTTTGATTACAAAAATGTGTTCACGGACAGACGGACATCGCTATATCGACTCAGGAGCCCACCCTGAGCATTTTTGCCAAAGACACCATGTGTCTATCTCGTCTCCTTCTGGGTATTGCAAACATATGCACTAACTTATAATACCATGTTCCACGGTGTGGCGCAGGGTATAAAAATGTTGACACAATTTTCTATAGAAACAAAATTTTGGCAAAATTTTCTACAGAAATAAAATCTTGACAAAATTTTGTATAGAAATCAAATGTTGATAAAATTTTCTATAGAAATAAAAGGTTGACAAAATTTTCTATAAAAATAAAATTTTTACAAAATTTTCTATAGAAATAAACTTTGTACAAAATTTTCTAAAGAAATAAAATTTTGACAAAATTTTCTATAAAAATAACATCTTGACAAAATGTTCTATAGAAATCAAATATTGACAAAATTTTCTATAGAAGGTTAGGTTAGGTTAGGTGGCAGCCCGATGTTTCAGGCTCACTTAGACTATTCAGTCCATTGTGATACCGCAGTGGTGAACTTCTCTCTTATCACTGAGTGCTGCCCGATTTCATGTTAAGCTCAATGACAAGGGACCTCCTTTTTATAGCCGAGTCCGAACGGCGTTCCACATTGCATTGAAACCACTTAGAGAAGCTTTGAAACCCTCAGAAATTTCACCAGCATTACCAGAAATCAAATGTTGACAAAATTTTCTATAGAAATAATTTTTTTTTTTTAATTTTCTATAGAAATAAAATTTTGACAAAATTTTCTATAGAAATAAAATGTTTACAACATTTTCTATAGAAATAAAATTTTGACAAAATTTTCAAATTTTCAATAAATAGATTTCTATAAAATTTAAATTGTGGCAAAATATTTTATAGAATTAAATTTTTGTCAACATTTTCTTTAGGAATAAAATTTTGACAAAATATTCTATAGAATTAAAATGTTGACATTTTCTATAGAAATAAAATTTTGACAAAATCATCTTTAAGAATTTTGATTCTAGTTTTAAGTCATACTATGAAAGTCCATTGATGGCATGTTCTCTTTGATATAGATGTCGCAATTTTGCATTGTTGGTGCAAGCTAAAAATATTTAAAACTTCGACACATTTATAACTCAAGTGATTTTATACACCCAAATAAATTGTCAGAGTGACCATAATATAATAAATAAACTTCTATGTTATAATAAAATAGTAAATCATTTCTTCCGAAGAAACTTGCCAAAAAATTTTGATCAAAAACTGCAAGATAAGATGTTTGTTATTTGGCAAAATTTTCTTCAAATTTGAGAAAATTTTAATTATAGCCTTACGATTCTTCTTGATGCAGTATGGCTCATCATGTTTATCGAAAATTTGAAATTAGTGTGATTATATTAAATAATATATGTATTCTAATTTACTAATGTGTTCAGTAATTTCCAATGATTTTCTCACTAAATGTTAAAGCTCGAGAATTCAAAAAATGTCGTTATTTTGTAACCACCGATAACTATTCCACCCATGAGAATGTGGGCAAAACATTAACAAAAGCTCCATAGCCTGCAGAGAAACTTCTAATGTCTCCTCAGATGACTTTTTAACCAAAATCACACTTACAGTTCAATTGTAATACTTTCATCCCGCATACACCCATGCATATACTCCCAAGAGAAAGATGCTCGCATAGACACACACACACTCCCACACACTCTTGATGTAATCATGACTCTTATCAATGTGTAATACTCAACGCCACCTATTGGCTGATTATATGATTAAATTAACAGTAGCATTGAAGATGTAAACGCACCAGTACATCTGTTGAACAAAGACATCAAAAAGCCCTTGAGAGGTTACTGTAAAAAATCAAAGAGAGACAAATGTGTAATGCAAAGGCACTGTTAAAAACACAGTCACCACTACACTCTTTTTATAATTCGGGTGTGACATACATACATGCAAGCGAATGCCTATGAAGTGTCAAGTGATTGTCCGAAAAAGACTGACAAACAAATAAGTAAGCGAAATAAGATGGTATAAAACAAGTTCGGAAAGTCTAAATTCGGACGGAGACGACTATATGATACCCTGTATCACTTTGTAGATCAAAATGTTTGATACCGTCTCTAATCCTTCAAATTTGTTAGAAACTATAAAACGGTTTATGTTACCATATACAATTATAGAAATCTGATCCAATTTGTACAACATTCTACAAAATATCTAGACTTGGCATGGTATCTTAAAACTTCTTAACATTGTCTTCAACATTTTAAGTTAGTCCATATGGAGTCTATGTTAGACAAAAGGGCAGATTAAATACCTATGTAAGCTAATTCAGTTCTTGACCGGTATAGTTTGAAGAGTCTATAAATAATTACTAACCGATATCAACCAATTATTTCGCGGCAATTAAAGAGCCTGAATTGAAATACGGGAATCGGTTAATATAGGGGATATGTAACATTATGAACCGATAAAGAGCAATGTTTTCGTGATTAATACCAAATTTTTATCGGATCATATGAAATCCAGGAAGTTCAATAAGTAAAATCAGGGGATCGGTTTATATGAGGGCTCTATAAAATTATGAACCGGTAAGGACCAATTTTTGCATGGCGGTTAAAAGCCATATATTAATATCACGTAACAATTTTCAAACGGATCGGATGAAATTTGCATCTCCAGGTACCACCGGAGATTAAATATGGGGATCGATTTTTGTATGGTTGTTACGTGGCATAGACTAACACCACGTTGGAAATATGGGGGCTATATATAATTATAGACCGATACAGAACAAATTTGGCATGTGGGTTAGAAGGCATAGACTTAGACTCAAATTTCAATCGAATCGGATGAAATGTGCTCCTCTAATTGTGTTTTCGTTTGAAAAAAAAGTGTTGCATACATATCGTATAACATTTTATGGTGTTACCACAGTGTTGCCGAAACCTCTTGCAATGACAACACCGTTTTCGTGTGAAAACGAACAAAAAAGGTGCAAGACTGATATAAAATCAAAACAAAAGAAATTTGGCGGAAATATTTTGATTATTATTAACAACTATTATTGGAATCTCGACTAACACGCAAATTTTTCTTGAACTAAGGGAAATTGTTAAAACTTTTGATTTTATATATTATTAATGAACTTATTTCTACTTCAGAGTACAAATTAACTACATCCTCAACAAAGTTTTTATGGGGGGAAATCGTTTATTTAAAAAATCAAATTTAATTTCTTTTTCAAGTTCAATTAGTATAAAATTCAGGAAAAATATTCAGTTAGGCTTTCGCTTTTCCAAATCCGAATTGCCGGGCCTCACACTTGACACCTGCCATCAGATTTTGTACAGCCACCTTGCCCACCTTCTTCACCGCAGAAAGCCAGTTTGCCTTGAACTGCTGCTCGTCCTTAGCAGTTTTTTTGGCCTTCTTTAGGTTCCGTTTGACAAGGAGGGTTCTTGTCCTTGGGAACCACCTGCACGGCGGCGTACCACTCCATGGCCTTTTTACCGTAATGGCAAGATGACAAATCCGGCCAAAACAGTACGGAACAACCGTGTTTCTTCAGGAAAGGCAGCAGACGTTTATTCAAACACTCTTTCACGTTAATTTCTTGGTTGACAGTCCCGGAAGCTATGAAAATGCTGCTTTTCACGCCACAGGTACAGATGGCTTGCCAAACCAGATATTTCTTTGCGAACTTTGACAGTTTTATTTGCTTGAAAATATCTGCTACCTTTCCCCTTCATTTTGCCGTATAAAACTTCTGTCCCGGAAGCTGCTTGTAGTCGGCTTTGACGTAGGTTTCGTCGTCCATTACCACGCAGTCAAACTTCGTCAGCATCGTCGTGTACAGCCTCCGGGATCGCGCTTTGGCCGTCGTATTTTGTTTATCATCGCGATTTGGAGTCACTACCTTCTTGTAAGTCGATAGTCCGGCTCGTTTTTTGGCTCGATGCACGGTTGTAGACGATACACCCAGCTTATTTGCGGCACCTCGGAGAGAGAGGTTAGGGTTTCACTTGAAAATACCGGCAACTCTCTTTGTCGTCTCAGCGGCTTCCGGTTTTCGATTTCCTCCGATCCAGACTTCCTGGCTGTCGACAAACGTTCTCCAAACACTTTACTTACATTTGTAACGGTTGATTTGGCAACTTTTAGCGATTTTGCCAGCTTTGCGTGCGAGTAGCTCGGATTTTCGCGATGCGCGAGCAAAATTTTGATACGCTGCTCTTCTTGCTTGGACGGCATTTTGACAACTGAAGAGTGAATTCCAAAATCAAAATAGGAGCAACATTCTACACACATACACACACACACCTTCAAAATGAGGGGTGTTCAGGTTTTTTAAATGCAAAATTGAAAGAAATACGTCAAATTTATATTGACCAAATTTTGACCGTATCACCCTTTAACTCGCTAGGGAGCCACCGTGGTGCAATGGTTAGCATGCCCGCGTTGCATACACAAGGCCGTGGGTTTGATTCCTGCTACGACCGAACACCAAAAATTTTTTCAGCGGTGAATTATCCCACCTCAGTAATGCTGGTGACATTTCTGAAGGTTTCAAAGCTTCTCTAATTGGTTTCACTGGAATGTGGAACGCCGTTCGGACTCGGCCATAAAAAGGAGGTCCCTTGTCATTGAGCTTAACATGGAATCGGGCAGCACTCAGTGATAAGAGGGAAGTTCACCACTGTGGTATCACAATGGACTGAACAGTCTAAGTGAGCCTGATACATCGGGCTGCCACATAACCTAACCTAACCTAACTCGCCGTTGGTCATTTCGTCCAAGCAATAATGTTGTAACTTCTTCATCGTCGTCAGAAGAACTACTCTCCAATAGCGCATCTACAATGGTGTTGGCAAAAAAAAAACGTATTTGCTTTTTACATTTTGCGGGCATGGTCGCGGCACTTAACAATTGATATGCTTCTTCTTGGTAAATTAATCAGCTGTGTTGAAGAAATTGAAAAGCAACCACAATACACGCGTCACGCACTTTCTTTTGTATTTGCAACAACGCTATTATTTGGTCGAAGAATTAAAGCGTTCTGATTGAAAGTATCTGATTGATAGTGTAACCATCTGCACCGTAGACCAGCTACGGTGTAAAATGGGTTGCACTTTTGCTCTTGCGATGGGTAGCACCTCGTCAATCGAACGTGCACATTGTGAATTTTCCAATCGAACAAAAATTTTTGATTTATGGAGGTAAGGTGTAAAATATGCAACATATTTTTTACCAATCGAAATCACCATAAGACACTCCGCAAGTCAAATATGGGGGATGTGCGTAAAGATAAATTGTAAATAGCTAAGACACAAACCAGACAGATTTAATCGCGCATCAAATGTGTTAATTGAGTCATACTAAGGCGACCAAAACATGGTTATATATCTGTGGATTTATGACAAAATCCCATAAGTCGAGATAGGACAATTTCCCTGTACCCGGTACTGCAGCAGTGGTGAAGGGTATGCAAATTCCATGAACTGAAATGTAATTAAATTGGCTTTAAAAAAGTGAACCCTATATGACACATATAGGGTTCACTTTTTTGGAGTGTAATAAATTGCGGATCTTTATTTTTAATTTCTAGATGTAATCAAAATTCCTTTCTTAGAGTACAAAAAGCTCCTATGAAAATATCCCCTTTCATATGTTTCAAGACCTAAATTCTGTAGATTTATACAATGGACGATAATTGATCGATAATTTTAATCAGAGTATATGGGAGATATATCCAAATAAAAACTAATGTAGGGAGTGCAAATTATTAATATGGCATAGTTCGGGATATATCCATCACACAATACTGAAACTATCCCCACTGTTCTGGTTTACGAATTCTTAAAACGCAATATTTTTAATTGCCAACCAATACGTCTTTTGCTATGAAACTTTTTCGAATAAAATTTCTTATCCAAAGAAACAGTTTGTAAAAATTTCGTATTATATATTGTAGTGGTTCGGAAAAAAAAAATTTTATAATTCGTGAACCAGAACAGGGGCGTATATTCATTTGATAACCACTTTCCATAGCATTTAATGTCAGCATGTGTCATTATACCCTCCACCATAGAATGGGGTATATTAACTTTGTCATTCCGCTTTTTAACACCACGGTGGCTCCAAAGTATTGCTCTAAGACCCCATAAAGTATATATATTTTAGGTCGTGGTGAAATTCTGAGTAGATCTGAGCATGTTCGTCCGTCTGTTGAAATCACGCTAACTTCCGAACGAAACAAGCTATCGACTTGAAACTTGGCACAAGTAGTTGTTATTGATGTAGGTCAGATGGTATTGCAAATGGGCCATATCATTCCACTTTTACGTATAGCCCCCATATAAACGGACACCCAAATTTGGCTTGCGATTGCTCTCAGAGAAACAAATTTCATCCGACCCTGCTGAAATTTGGTACATGGTGTTAGTATATGATCTCTAACAACCATGCAAAAATTGGTCCACATCGGTCCATAATTATATATAGCCCCCATGTAAACCGATCCCCCGATTTGGCTTGCGGAGCCTCTAAGAGAAGCAAATTTCATCCGATCCGGCTGAAATTTGGTACATGGTGTAAGTATATGGTCTCTAATGACCATGCAAAAATTGATCCCTAACGGTCCATAATTATATATAGCCCCCATATAAACCGATCACCAGATTTGACCTCCGGAGCCCCTTGGAACAGCAAAATTCATCCGATTCGGTTGAAATTTGGTACGTGATGTTAGTATATGGTATCCAACAACCATGCAGGAATTACTTCATATCAGTCCATAATTATATATATAAACCGATCCCCAGATCTGACCTCTGGTGCCTTTTGGAGAAGCAAAATTCATCTGATCTGGTTGAAATTTGGTACGTGTGGTAGTATATGATATTTAACAACCATGCCAAAAGTGGTCCATATCAGTCCATAGTCATAACCGATCCCTAGATTTGGTTTTGGAACCACTTGGAGGAGCAAATTTCATCCGAGTCAGTTGAAATTTGGTACATTGTGCTAGTATATGGCCGTTAACAACCTAACTAGGTCCAATCGGTCTATTGTTATATATAGCCTTCAGATAAATCGATCCCCAATCACACAAAAATTGGTCCATATCAAGTTATTTTATTTTAATTTGCTTGAAGTAATTAATTTTGTGAATGAAGCGCAACAAAAATTCTGTGTGTTTTTTTATCTATAACTCTTTGTATGGCAATTTATAACCGATTCCAATTTAGTATGAAGTAGTAATTTAATATTTACTGAGGTTCATTCCATATTCCTGTTTTTTTTTCTTCTTCTCAATTTCAATCGTTTTCGCTTTTAACTTAAATACATGGAACTCCTCTGGATGTCCGGTATTATTTGATTTTACTTTGAAATTATATTTCAAAGGAATATCTTTTCTTACTGTCCGTCCACCCGCACCAAAACAAAAATGACAACCTTTGGCAGGAATATCAAATATACAGAAAGCAACACAAATTAGAAAGGTAATGCCAAAAAATAAAGAATACGGTAATGGACTTTATGTTGCAGATATGAAAACCAAATAACTTTGTATCGTGCATATTTTCTTATTAATTTTCTTTTTTCGCGGATGTAATATAATGTGATTGCAAAATACTCCTTTTTGTGTGGTTTCCAACTCTATGCATTGGTGCTTTTTTGGTGATTCCAAGAATCAAAAGAAGGTATAAATCGAGCAAAGATGAAAGGTAACAAACGATTGTAAATGGCAAATGAAAAAAACAATGACAAATTTGAAAATGAAAAAAAAAAATAATTTCCTAAGGATATGGAATTAAATTACGCAAGCTTTTGTTTCTTTCAATTATTCTTTAGTTGCGTATGGCCAGGGGATAAGTTGACAATGCAAATGTAATTCCTTTGAAATTACATTCATAACATCAACGGAAGAAAAGTGAACCTTTAGGGGCAGACTTGAATATGACATCTACTATTAAACTTAAATGATTTTTCTGATGTTCTTTTGTTATTCCAGGAGGTCATCCAAATGGTCTTCAACATAAATCATAACAGAAAATTGGCAAATCTATTTTTTTCGCATGATGGAAATGAAATGAAATGACAGATCAGGCTTAACTTCAGCAAATTTTATTTCTATAGGAAATTTTATTTCTATAGAAAATTTTCTCAAAACTTTATTTCAATAGAAAATTTTCTCAATATTTTGATTTCCAAAAAAAATTGTCAAAAATTTATTTCTATAGAAAATGTTGTGAATTTTTTAATAGAAAAAATTTCAAACATTTATTTGTATAGCTTTTCTTATCTAACTAATTCTGATTATATTTCTTAGTTCTCCTAAGTTTCACCCAGAGTTGTGGAGTCGGAGTCTTAGAGTCTTAAGATTTTGCTGGAGTCAAAATTTTGTTCGACTGCGACTCTGGCAAACACCCAAAATTGTAAAACGCTTCATATTTTGGTAACTAAACAAATATTTACGAAAATGGGTTCTTCAATCGATCAATGAACGGTTTGACTATAACTGCGCTGCAACTTCTAAAGATTCTTCTACATTTTCTAGAAGGCTAGACTTGGGAATGGGTGAATCGATCCATTTGTAATTTTCGACATATAGATTTTAATTTCAATGTTATAGGTACTCCTAACCACTACAGTGATTCAGGGTATAATAAGTTTTCATGTTTGTATGTAACGCCAGGAACGACCAGTCTGACACCCATTGTCCAGTATAGCAATCGTCTTGGAATTAAATTCTGAGTATTTTTGTGTGCAAAGTAAAGCTTGCAGTCTTACTTCGCCTCAAAGACTATTGAATTCGCTATTGAATGTGAAAACAAATCGGTTCAGTTAGCTGCCATATATATTTATCACCGATGTGGTCATAATCGACGTATTTATTAACTGACTTTTTCAAATTTCGAACATCCGTATATTGTAAAGAAATCGTTTTTAAACACGTAAATATGGTCGAATGTTCAGCAAGGCCGAACAATCCATGGTGCCCTCCACCATGGATTGCGTACAAAGTTCTGCGAAAGTTTCTGTCTAAATCGGAAGAATATATGTCGCATTATATAGATCTGAGCCAATTTGGATCAAATTCGAAAAAATTAGGAAATAAAGGTAAAAGTCTGGGGACAATTAAATCCATATCGGCCTAAATCTGAACAGAATTCAACAAAATTTGGCATACTTGACAATACGATCAATTGTACTGTTTGTGCAAAATTGGAAGGAAGATTTCGGGCGAAATATATATATATATATATATATATATATATATATATATATATATATATATATATATATATATATATATATATATATATATATATATATATATATATATATATATATATATATATATATATATATATATATATATATATATATATATATATATATATATATATATATATATATATATATATATATATATATATATATATATATATATATATATATATATATATATATATATATATATATATATATATATATATATATATATATATATATGGGAGCTATAACATATATAAATCTGAACCGATTTTAATCACATTTGACATGGATAGCTATAACAATAATTCTACTCCCTGTGCAAAGTCGCACGTAAATCGGAGTAAAACTTGGGACCCTGTGGCCATATGAGTGTAAATCGGGCGAAATATACATTGAAGCTATATTTAAATCGGAACTGAATTCAACCAAATGTGGCCTACAATCAAACAAGGGGCGCTAATGCCAACTTCACTTTATTTTAGTTCATGAAAATTTGTTGATTTTAGTTAATTTTTGCCCAATGTGAGTAAGTGCTCCTTATTTCAATAAATTTTTTTGCTTACTTTAAAAACGTGAACTAAAACTAGGAAAACAAGTATATACGGCCGTAAGTTCGGCCAGGCCGAATCTTATGTAGCCTCCTCGATGGATTGCATTGAAACTTGCACTAAAGACTGTCATCCACAATCGAATTATTTGGGTTTCGATAACACTTGGTATCTTAAACCTTCTTCACACCGTCTTCTCAATTGTAAGTTAGTCCGCACTCAAAAAAAGTTTACTTGGATCCAAAGATTTTGACTTTCCCTTAAGAATTTTGGTATTGATTCCGAGCCAAAGATGCGGCTTCTTTAAAATAAAGACAATTTTTACGGACCTCCCTGGCTTTAAATCTAGGATCAATAAAATTAAAATCGGATACAGATCTCATTCATCGGATTTTTATTCTCTTTTTGCGATATATTAATAAAGGTATTTATGTACAAACAAATTCCAATTTCAAAATCTAAATTGTGCCAGGTACTTCAAAGTAAAAACATTTTTCTTAATGCTAAAAAAACTTTAAACCAAAGATGCAAATCCTTAAATTAAGTCTTAGCCTATATTTGAAGCGATTTTATCTTAAATTTAAAAATTCAATATGTCAGTTGAGTTAAAGACAATTTCTTTAAATTAAAAATGTTTTTCTTTATTTTAAGGAAAATTGACCTTACTTCAAAGATCTGCAAGATCTGTGGTTTAGGGATTAAAAAGGCCGATTAAATACGTTTATAATTCAGTTTAACAAAATTGTATACAGCAATAAAATTTGGAAAAAAATTTCTATAGCTTTAAAATTTTGACAACATTTTCTATAGAAATACAATTTTTACAACAAAATTTTCAATAGAAATAAAATCTTAACAAAATTTTGTACAGTAATAAAATTTTGAAAAAAAAAAATTTCTATAGAAATAAAATTTTGGTATATTATTTTTGGAATCGGCTATATATTACTATAGACCGATATGGACAAATTTGGCATGGTTGTTAGCGGCTATATACTAGCGCAATGTACCAAATTTCACCACGTACGTATTTCATCCGGAACACAGTGGTTCCAAATCGTTTTTTTTTTTTGGAAATAATAAAATAACATTTGAACGGATAAAGATAGCAACATAAATTTTTCTGTGTGTGAGAGCTGAAGTGTTTTCCTCAAAGTTTGCCAATTCGTAGGTCCCTAGTGGGTCCACGAGCTGACCTGTAGGCGTTGAAATTTGGTCACCTCGGTGGGTACGCAATTTTGTTTTAGCTGTAAACTCCGCAATTTTGAACCGATTTCGATGGTTTTTCCCTGTGCTAGGTAGAACTTGTAAAGCTCTACAAGAAAATTCAATTATTTTTTTGCAAAATTTTGACAAAGTGGGGTCAGTATTTGGAACCTAGAAGTTCTGTTTTTGAGTCGATTCGTAATTTTTCTTAACTGAATTCCCTACAAAATTCTACGAATCCTAGAAGAAAACAAGCAAGGAAAGTCTAAAGTCGGGCGGGGCCGACTATATTATACCCTGCACCACTTTGTAGATCTAAATTTTTGATACCATATCACATTCGTCAATTGTCTTGGGGGCTATATATAAAGGTTTGTCCCAAATACATACATTTAAATATCACTCGATCTGGACAGAATTTGATAGACTTCTACAAAATCTATAGACTCAAAATTTGAGTCGGCAGTGGCGGTTTTACAAGGAAAATGTTGGTATTTTGACCATTTTTGTCGAAATCAGAAAAACATATATATGAGAGCTATATCTAAATCTGAACCGATTTCAAATGTGGCATGCATAGCTACAATGCTAATTCTACTTCCTGTGCAAAATTTCAACTAAATCGGAGTTAAAAATTGGCCTCTGTGGTCATATGAGTGTAAATCGGGCGAAAGCTCTTTATGGGAGCTATATCTAAATCTGAACCGATTTCAACCAAATTTGGCACACATAGCTACAATGCTAATTCTACTCCCTGTGCAAAATTTCAATTAAATCGGAGTAAAAGATGGCCACTGTGGTCATATGAGTGTAAATCGGGCGAATGATATATATAGGAGCTATATTTAAAACTGAACCTATTTCTTCCAAACTCAATAGGGTTCTATTCTGACCCAAAATACATACTTGTGCTGAATTTTAAGTCGATTGGACTTTGATTACAAAAATGTGTTCACGGACAGACGGACATCGTTATATCGACTCAGGGACCGATCCTAAGCAATATTGCCAAAGACACCATATGTCTATCTCGTCTCCTTCTGGGTGTTGGAAATATATGCACTAACTTATAATACCCTGTTCCACAGTGTGGCGCAGAGTATAAAAATGCTTTAGATAAAAAGTTGTAAAGTCCACAAATTAGAAAAATATCGAATTTTGACCATATTTTTGGAAAAAAGCACATACATTCTTTCTGTCGCAACATTTTTTGTAGATTTCTCACAATCTTTTTATACCCTCCACCATAGGATGGGGGTATTTTTTTTTATGTGATTTTATTGAACAATTTAATTAATAATTCCTAATATATATGGTCCCGCGCCAAGAAGGCATTATTGGGACAAATTGGCAAAAATTATTTCATAATGTTCAGATAAAAAAACCAAAAACAATATATGTATGTATAAGAGATGCTAACAATTAATATTGCTAACCAAATTCAAAGTATAATAATAATATAGTGGATACTATAGGTAAAACTAGTGCAGAAAAATAAATAAAAATTAATTATTAGAGCAGAAGCGATTCATTATTAAAAATATATCTTTTACATAGCATTTTAAATCTCGATATTGGAAAACATGCCTTTAGTTCTACGGGTAACCTATTATAGGTTATCCCGCCAATGTAATCTATACGTTGTTTTGTCTTTTCCAGACGACATCTTGGTACTCGCAAATTTATTCCATTCCTTGTATTGAATATCGTTTGGTTCTGAGAAAAATGCGTTGTGTGGTAAATGGATCTAAAAACATATTTAAGGATATTGTATTTATATAACCCATTGATTGGCAAGGTAGTTTTTGCAACATCTTTAAATAATGTCAAACTGGAGTAGTTCCATGGCAAATTATATACAATTCGTAACGCTTTGTTTTGCATGGATTGTAGTGATTTCAATATACTGGTAGTTTTATTATAAGCATAAGCTCTAACTATATAATTCAGATGTGATTGTATTAGGCAAGAAAAAATCTTAAGTTTCGTACTAGTATCAAATTTGTTCTTTATCTTGTACAAAATTCCAATGGCGGGTGCAATCCGCGTACAGAATAAGTTTACCACTGAGTTGAAGATTTTTTAAGTCATTAATATATATCAAAAATAGTAAAGGTCCTAAACAACTTCCCTGTGGAACTCCGTGAATGACTGAACCTATAAAACTCCGCGATCCGTCGACATCGACATACTGCTTTCTATGTGATAAATAACTCTTAAATAAAAGCAACTCCTTCCCTTGAATTCCGTAATAACACCTTTTTTCAAGCAATAACTGATGATCTACCAGATCGAACGCTTTAAAAAAATCGAAAAATATTCCCGCAACTCCGTTGAAACCATTATCCAAACCACTACATATATATTTCATGACACTAAGTACTGCCTCCTCAGTTCCACATCCGCGTCTAAATCCGTATTGATAATCATACAATAAACGGTTTTCCATACAGTACGAAAATAAATTATCGTAAATAATTTTCTCATACACTTTATCTAATGTAGATAAAACTGCTACAGGTCTGTAGTTTCTAACGGAACTCGTATCTACTGCCTTTGGTATAGGTACAATTCGATGCATCTTTAAGATATCTGGATACATGGATGTGCTAACCATTTCATTAAAAATTTTTACCAAATTGGGTACAATCGCATTAGTACACCTTTTAATAAACTTTGGCGATATATTGTCATGACCAGGGCTTTTATTCGTTTTCAAAGAATTTATAACTTCTATTAAACAATCACTTTCGATGGGATTTATGGAGAAAGTACTATTTACATGGGTCAGACTACGTAGTGAATTAACATTATCGCTAGGAAAGATCTCAATACCTCTTTTTAAATCCTCAACTGAACTAAGAAAGAATGTGTTTAAATGGTTAGCCTTTTCATTATTACCCAACACGTTCTCACCTCGACTATCAATAAGTCGAATTTCCTTCCGTTTCTTTCTACCAAGAACTTCATTTATGAAACTCCAGCCCCGCTTGGGATCATTTGCCGCTCGATCAATACCCTCACTATAATACAAATCTCTACTTCTCCTGTTCGCCACACTTATAACCTTGCTCATACGTTTCAAGGATATATCTACTATTGGATTCTTCTCTCCCTTCCGCCTCTTTTTAACTTTGTGATTCCGTTTGTAACACATCGAAATATTGTGATGAAATTCTGAGTCGATCTGAGCATGTCCAACCAATCACGCTAACTTCCGAACGAAACAAGCTATCGACTTGAAACTTGGCACAAGTAGTTGTTATTGATGTAGGTCAGATGGTATTGCAAATGGGCCATATCGGTCCACTTTTACGTATAGCCCCAATATAAAGGGACCCCCAAATTTGGCTTGCAGACCCTCTAAGAGAAGCAAATTTCATCCGATCCGGTTGAAATTAGGTACATGGTGTTTGTAAATGGTCTCTAACAACCATGCAAAAATTGGTCCACATCGGTCCATAATTATATATAGCCCCCATATAAACCGATCCCACGATTTGGCCTTCGGAGCCTCTAAGAGAAGAAAATTTCATCCGATCCGTCTGAAATTTGGTACATGGTGTTAGTATATGGTCTCTAATAACTGTGCAAAAATTGGTCCACATCGGTCAATAATTATATATAGCCCCCATATAAACCGATCCCTAGATTTGACCTCCGGAGCCCCTCGGAAGAGCAAAATTCATCCGATTCGGTTGAAATTTGGTACGTGATGTTAGTATATGGTATCCAATACCCATGCAGGAATTGGTTTATATCAGTCCATAATTATATATATCCCCCCTATAAGCCCATCCCCAGATTTGATCTCCGCTGGATAAGCAAAATTCATCCGATCTGATTGAAATTTAGTACGTGGTGTTATTATATGGTATCTAACAACCATGCAGGTATTGGTCCATATCAGTCCATAATTATATATAGCCCCCATATAAACCGATCCCGAGATTTGGTTTTGGAGCCTCTTGGAGGAGCAAATTTCATCCGAGTCAGTTGAAATTTGGTACATTGTGCTATTATGTGGCCGTTAACAACCATGCCTGACTAGGACCATATCGGTCTATAGTTATATATAGCCCTCAGATAAATCGATCCCAATCACACATAAATTGGTCCATATCAAGTTCATAATTGTATCCCCCATATAAGCGACCCCCATATTTCAATTCTGGTTCTCCTCGTACCGCGCAAAAGTCCATATCGATTCGTAATTATTTGTAGACTTACCTATACATAACTTTTTTGTCTAATATATACCACGTATGGACTAACTCACAATTTAGAAAACGGTGTTAAGAAGTTTTAAGATACCTTGCCATCGGTAAGTATTACCACAACGCAAGTAATTCGATTGTGGATGACAGTCTTTCGCAGAAGTTTGTACGCAATCCATGGTGGAGGGTACATACGAGTCGGCCTGGCCGAACTTACGGCCGTATATACTTGTTTTACTTTTTTCTTATAGGCGACCATTTAAAGAAATGTTTTAAGCTTTTATCGGCCTCCCAAAATCGGCAACTTTTCAAAAAGAAAAAATATTGTTTTAAAAAATTCTCATTCGGCAAAGTACCGATTGCTAAGCCGATCTGTTTGCTAAAAAGCCCTATGTGTCCACTAAATAACGGTAAAAAGTTTCAACATCCTACTAGTAAACAGCTGAGAAATATGCAAATTACAAAAATAACGTTTTTTCAATATATGTCTCCACTTTGGGATTTTGGGGATTTTTGATACCAATTTTGGGAATGGTATATTCAGCAATATTTCTTTAAACAAATTTCCCTGCAAAAATCAATAAAATTCATAATGATATCACAATTATTTCAAAAGATATTAAGGTTTCAATTCATATTTTTAATTCCCAAAAAATCGCAATTTAAAAAAAGATTGTTCCGTGTCCCAAAAACTTTTTGTTCTTTATAATTCCATAGGAATTAAGCTCTTTCAAATACCTTTCCTATCATTGTCATCATGATTTTTCATCGAAATCGGTTCAAAATTGCGGAGTTTACAGCTAAAACTTCATACCACCGAGGTGACCAACTTTCAACGCCTACAGGTCAGCTGGTGGACCCATTAGCGACCCACAAATTGGCAAACACTTCAGCTTTCACACACAGAAAAAATTATGTTGATATATTTATCTGTTCAAAAGTTACAGAATTATTTCCAAAAAAAAAAAGAAAAACGATTTGGAACCACTGTGCGGAGGTCAAATCTGGGGATCGGTTAAAATGGGAGTTATATATAATTATGGACCGGCATAGACCAATTTTGGCATGGTTGTTAGAGACCATATACTAACACCACGTACCAAATTTCAACTGGATCGGGTGCATTTTGCTCTTCCAAGGGGCTCCGGAAGTCAAATCTGGGGATCGTTATATATGGGGGCTATATATAATTATGGACCGATGTGGACCAATTTTTGCATGGTTGTTGGAGACAATATACTAACATAACACCATGTATCAAATTTCAGCCGGATCCTGTAAAATTTGCTTCTCTTAGAGGCTCTGCAACCAAATCTGGGGATTGGTTTTTATGGGGCTATATATAATAATGAACCGGTGGGGACCAATTTTTGGATGGATGACATGGACCATATGCTAACACCATGTACTAAATTTCCACCGGTTCGGATGAAGTTTGCTCCTACAAGAGGCTCCGCAAGCCAAATCTGACTTAAAAGTGGTCCGATATGGCCCATTTGCAATACCATCCGACCTACATCAATAACAACTACTTGTGCCAAGTTTCAAGTCGATAGCGTGTTTCGTTCGGAAGTTAGCGTGATTTCAACAGACGGACGGACATGCTCAGATTGACTCAGAATTTCACCACGACCCAGAATATATATACTTTATGGGGTCGTAGAGCAATATTTCGATGTGTTACAAACGGAATGACAAAGTTAATATACCCCCCCCATCCTATGGTGGAGGGTATAAACATTTTTGAAAATTGGGTGCTGCATATATATGGGAGCTATATCAAAATCTGACCCGATTTACGGAACATGGAAAAAAATCCGATGTACGAAATTTGAAGAAGATGGGCTCATAAACACGTCAATTATGATCAAATCAGTGATAAATGTACTTGGCAGCTATACCTAAATCTGAACCGATTTTTCCAAAATCAATAGCGACTGTCTTCAACCCGAAGAAAAGCAATATGCCAAATGTGAGCACTATCGGACTGTCGAACTATATTTTGCACACAATAATACATATACAGACTGACATCAACGAATCGACTCAGAATTTAATTCTAAGACAATTGGTGTACAAAAAGTGCATCTCAGATTGCACCTTCTTGGCGCTACATACACTGAAAAAATATTGCCATGAGGCCAAAGATTCCATGTCCTTAAATTACGAATGCGAATATTTCTTAGCATAGAAAATGCACTCACCTAATATAAAGTGTGTTTTTCCTTCAAAAGTTGACAAACTTTTTTTTGAAGTCGTTTTGTCCTTATAGTTAAGTGATTCGAATTAAATCTGGGTATCTTTACATGAAAGAAAATTCTGTTTAACTATGTTCAACTTGGCTTTAATAATTCTGAAAAATTTTTTAAAACTAATAAAATCGTTTTTAAATTTATTGACTTTTTGTATCTTCACTACAAAGCAAAAATAGGAGATGTTTTTCAACACTTTATTTTAGAGACGTTTTTTACCGGAATTCTATCATAATTTCTACTTGAAGTCGAGTATGAATTTGGATTTTTTAAGTTATCGGTAACACGTCCTTAAGTGACTTTAGTAGAACATGAAGAAAAAAATTGAGCAAATGATTGTTTCCTAGAATCAAGTACGCAAGACTCAAATTTAAAAGAGAATTGTGTCTTAAAGGTATCCTTACTCCAATTATCCGGTTCTTTGGCTCGGAATCAATATCAAACTCAATAGTGTAAGGACAAAATCTTTGGAGCCGGGCATGCTTTTTTCTGTGTACAAATGCACAAACTTATAAAAAGGTTTTTTTTACCTGACCCATATCAGAATTTAGACTTGAAGTCGAGTTTAAATTCAGGAATTTAAGTTGTTTTAGTTCGGTTTTAAAGGACTTTGATACTGCATGATTAAAATGAAGTGCATTCTTAGTGCAATTTTCCGCTTTCTTTTGCTTGAAATCAGTATCAAAATCCTTAATGTTAAGACAAAAGTTTTGAAGGCGGACAAGCATTTTCTTTAGTTTATAATTAATAATCGTTATTTACCAAACTTAGTATCCAATTTTTTCCTTAGGGTATGGTCACACTAGGCAAATATCTACCCAAAATGCATATAAATTTTTTTTTCCAGGAGCTCTATCAAAATATATATGTATACCGTTTTTGGAAAATACTCTTATCGTGCTGTAATAAAGGGTGGTTAAAATGTCAAGGGCCGATGTTGATTTTGAATAAAACACAAACTATTTAGGAAATTATTGTAATTTTATTCTATTATGATATATTGGTATCACTCAATTATGTATGGAACAAAATATCGGCCAAATGGGCGCCGCGACCTCGGTGGCACACCTTCATCCGATGGTCCAAATTTTCGATGACGCTGAGGCATAATGGTGGTTATATGCCGTTAATGTGCCGAATTATCTCATCCTTTAGCTCTTGAATTGTTGCTGGCTTATCGACGTATACCTTTTCTTTCAAATAACCCCAAAGAAAAAAGTCCAACGATGTCAAATCACATGATCTTGGCGGCCAATTGACATTGCCATTACGTGAGATAACACGGCCATTGAATTTGTTGCGCAAAAGAGCCATTGTTTCGTTAGCTGTGTGGCAAGTGGCACCGTCCTGCTGAAACCACATATCGTCCACATCCATATCTTCCAATTCGGGCCATAAAAAGTTCGTTATCATCTCCCGATAGCGAACACCATTCACAGTAACTGCCTGATCGGCCCCATTTTGGAAAAAATACGGCCCGATGATGCCGCCAGCCCATAAACCGCACCCAACAGTCACTCTTTGTGGGTGCATTGGTTTTTCGACAATCACTCTTGGATTCTCATTCGCCCAAATGCGGCAATTCTGTTTATTGACGAATCCACTGAGGTGAAAATGTGTCTCATCACTGAAGATGATTTTCTTCGAAAATTGATCATCCACTGATGCCATTTCTTGGAACCATTTAACACGTTGTTGGATTGTGTATCTCTCCATGGTTCAAATTGAGTAAGTCTGAAATAGAGAAATGTCAAATAAAATTCGGAAAAAAACTTGGCGTTTAAGTGTGGTTCACATTCATCGGCCCTTACAATTTAACCATGGGTGCACCCTTTATATTCAATATGAGCTAAAAACGTTAGCTTGTTTGGCTGTATTGACGATTTTTTTTTCGATTTCTGCCAAAGATTTGCCCAGCCTGACCGTTAGCAAAATATATCGCTAAAATATGATATTGAATTTGATACAATTTATTTAATATATTTGAAAATTAGAGGAAGATCTATTAATGAAATTGTGAAATTACTTTACAGAACTTAAATATCCTTTAATTTTTTTAGACAATACTAAAATTATTCACATTGTAAACTGGTTCTATTTGTCTAAGGACATATGCATGTATGCCTTTGGTTTTGTATGGTTTGTGATTATTTGCGATGAAACGTTTTAATGAGATTTATTACATTTTCACAAATATTGTCCTTATTTTTGTGCGCTTTGTTTGATTCATTTAGCTTTGCTTTTTGTATACACGTATACGAAAAAAAAACTGTTATATTCGCCTGCCCACTTTCATCTTTTAATATTCGTATAGAATTGTGTGTGTGTGTATGGGGGAAATAAATAGACCGACTGGGCGGACAGACTGACTACTTTCTCACTCAATGCGGTGTTGTTCGTTATCTTTCAAAGGATTTCTTTAGTTCATTCCATTCATTCAGTTCTCTAAAATGTACACTTAACAATGTCACAACTATAACGAAGAAGTGCCTCTTTAATATAGCATATTCTCTTTGTATATCTCATGGATATATGTTCTATGACTACTTTCATGTAAACACGTGAGTGTAAGACCCTTAATGTTTTAAGTCATTGTATAAAGGCCTTTTTAATGAGTTCTGAGAATTATTCAAAAATGCAAAAGAAGAAGAAATATATACGGCCAAAAGTTCGGCCGGACCGAATCTTAACACATACAATAATTCTTTGAAAAATAAATAAATAAACTGCCAAGTCCGGCACGCTTCACTGCGCCTTTCTGATTTTTGTTTTAAATTTGGATACTATTTTTTTAAATATAGCATTTTTGAAGACATATATGTACTAAATCTAAACCATATTCTATACCGAATAATTCGAAGGATAAGAAAATGCGATAAGTTTTCTGAAAAACAAAAATTCCAAGGGTTTCAAGTTATTTTAGAAATTTCCACGAACACGGTCTTTGATTTATTGGTGAAATTGATCAGGTTTATGAAAAAGAATAAACCCTCGTAACTTGCAATTTCACCCAGAGAAGGAATATGATCACCTCAAACATGTTTTAAGAGCAAAATACTATTTTTGGGTGGTGACCATGTAACATGGTTTTCGCAACCATGTTATTTTCTCGGAAATCAAGTATCTGATTTCGGCAAGCAGGTTATATTTGACGAGAAAATAACATTTTAGTGACAAACATGTTACATGGTCACCATACAAAAATAACATTTTGCTCTTGAAACATGTTTGAGGTGATCATATTCCTTCTCTGCGTGTTTAAAACGAGATTCTACTCATGGAAAATTTGCATGTATTGCTATCAACATTTTATTAAATTTTAATAAAGCTTGATAAAATGTTAATTTGGAAAATTGATTCGGATCAATGTTACGACAATGAAAATTTCTTCAATAAAAATTTCTTGGCTCTTAATAGTAAAGGATATGCAGAATTGTTAACAGCGAGAGTTTGCGAAGTTATCAACCAAAACATAAACTGGAGAACTCTCTTAAAGAGTAGGGCCTGAGGAGTCCCTTACTGGAACAAAAAAAAAATAAGTGCACTTTTCTTCTTCCTACATATAAAGAAAATTTCATCAAAATTAACCCAACGAAAAATTTTCAGTAATATAGCAAAGTATTTTCATATATACAATGAAAATATTATTTAATTGTACGACCAATTTCGTTTACTAACAAAAAATTCGATATAATTACGATAATTGTTTTTATAACACTGACATATTTCGTTAACACAACGAAGCTTTTTCTACCATTGTATGAAAAACCCATAGGGAATATCCTATTTCGACTGAACAAAAACATTTAATGTGTCCTGTCAAATGAATGAAAAAAAGTAAATATGAAACAGTTCTTCAAAAAATTATCAACATAAAGTTTCTTAAAATGTCGTGCCTCCCCCAACATATAGCGCAATCAATAATCAATAATTGTAAATTTGGGTTTCTTAATTACAAAATATGGAAAGAAGGGGGTTTTTTGTGGTATATATTAAATCAAAAGGACCGATTAAATACTAGAGGTCTGCACAATTCCGTTTGTAAATGCAGATTTCACGTGTGCTTGCTACATGAGTACATCTATTTGAGAGAGTCGCAAAACTATTGGTACACATTTTGATGAACACCAAAAGCCACGAGTAACTTCTTGTTGCTACTCTGATGTCTTCACTACCAACAAACACATATTCCTCTTTCTCTCTTATTGAAGTGTACTCAGAGTGATCACGTCGAGTATGTTGAGAAAACAAAACTTCATAGAGTA